>NC_034189.2:21194217-21479217 GCF_002021735.2 Oncorhynchus kisutch | reverse complement strand
CCAGCCTCAACCAGCAAATACTCTGGTGTGAGTTTCCTGAAAGCTTCGTACCACTAAGATCCATCTTTCAACCATTACTTTCACCCCTATTTTTCGGATTGTGAATTCAGAGCCTAGCTAGTTCTGCTCTATTTCCCTGATAGAGCTTAAATCCTGTTAGTTTGGTTGGGCGGGTATGAGAGCCAAATAGGCAAATAGGCAAACGATGGTAGTTGGCACATAGCGTCATCACTGCCCAATAATAGTTCCACTTTGCTATGATAGGCAAATAATGGTAGTTGGCACATAGTATCATCGGTGCCCAATAATAGTTCCACTGTGTTCTATAAGGTACTTTGGTTGGTATGACGTCCAAACCTCAACAGTTCCTGCTGGGCCAAACCCAAATTACGGCCAAACCCAAATTAGACAGGGGCACACTGTTCCCCTCTGAAACACACACACACACACACACATGGAACCGTTTAGTGTTTTCCTTCATGCCCCCCAACATAAACAGATGAAGAAATAGAACAGAGAAACTAGGGTTAACGACCCTCATTAGCAAGAGGCTATGAGCAGGGTTGTAGTGCTAACCGAGGGCGAGGGAGCGGCGCAATTTGAGAATACACAGAGCTGGTAAAACTATTTCTGGAAAATAAAAATAAAAAATCTTAGTCAGTGTCCTGCAAGATCACATAATGATGAGTATTTTACAAAACAGAACCGAATACCTGCCTAATGTCATAGTTGGCACACAACGTTACTGTTACACCAAAAACACCTACTCATTTCTAGTGAGATTTTAGGATGAGAAGCTGAGTAGTTACATTTCTCTTCTCATGCGTCCAAAACTCAACTGTGCGCATCACTAGACAGGACATATGCTTTGTTTGAAACAAAATACAAGAAAGGCTAATAGTTTGTTAGCGCCATCTGCTCTAATTCGCTCAATAAACATTCATTCAAGAAGATCTGAATCCATATTCCCATGACACTGAGATCAAATGATTGGCATGCAGATGCCGTTTGGACATTTCACTGGTAAAACGTAAACAATTCTCATTCGCGATTGACAGTGACAAATGAGAGTTGCTAGAAACAATATGTGTGGGCATAGGCAGACTATGCAATTGGAGGATGCATTTTATGCATATTCTATAATAATATTCAATAGGCTACATCTGTCGGTACAAATTTCGATTGAGAAATGATGGCATAATGTGCTTTTTTGCCACTCCTGCACCTAAAGATTATAGCAATACACCACCAGTATTGAGTGACACAATGTACCGATGAGCAGTAGTGGTTTTCAGATGTTCTTATGGCTATAGACCTAGGCTACTGCAGTTGCTGACAGTGCCTTCAGAAAGCATTTGTACCCCTTGACTTATTCCACATTTTATTAAGTTACAGCTTGAATTAAAAATGTATAATATAGATTGTTTTTCTCACCCATCTACACACAATGACCCATAAATGACAAAACCGAAAACATGTTTTAAGAAATGTTTGCTAATTTGTGGAAAAAATGAAATACAGCAATATCTCATTTACATAAGTATTCAGTATTCACACCCCAAATTGAGTTCAGGCGCATCCAATTTCCTTTGCTCACCCTTTATTGGAGTCAACCAGTTGCCATTTCAATTGTTTGGACATGATTTAGAAAGAAGCACACCTGTATAAAAGGTCCCACAGTTGACAGTGCAGAAACCATACCATGAGGTCCAAGGGACTGCCTATAGATGTTTTGTTTGACCTTCATTTAACTACGCAAGTCAGTTAAGAACCCATTCTTATTTTCATGACAGCCTAGTGGGTTAACTGCCTGTTCAGGTGCAGAACAACAGATTTGTACCTTGTCAGCTCGTGGATTTGAACTTGCAACCTTTCGGTTACTAGTCCAACCACCTCTAACCACTAGGCTACTCTGCTGCCCCAGAGCTCTGAAATAGAATTGTGATGAGGCCAGGGCCGGCCTGCTCATTAGGCAGGATTAGGCTGCCGCCTATGGTGACATTTTCTGAGCTAAACTGGCCAAGACAACACATAAAACCTCACATAATTCTGCCCAAAAACAATTACAATTTCTCTCAACCAGTGACATATGGACTTTTTAGGTGAGCACTGATACCGCTCACAGGGACGCAGGGATTTTGCAGGGAAGCAAAATATTTCTTGTCCATTACCAGCACGCCTTTCAGGGTGCTGTTGGAGAGGACGCAACTCTGCAGCGCTCCACCAACATTCCGTCAAAAATATTTATCGAACATAAATCATGTAGCAGATATAGTGTATGGTAGAAAGAGTATAAGGCCTTTTCTGTAGCCTGTAGCCCACAGGCTGGAGATAAAATGTATGACAATGTAATGAGACAAACTTTCATTTTTATTTTGAAGGTTTCTCCGATCAAATAACCTAACCTAAATGAACCGAAGTGTAAAAGTCCTTGAGTGGCCCAATCAAAGCCCAGATTTGAATCCAATTGAAAATCTGTGGAAAGGACCTGAAGATTGCTGTTCACCACCACTACCCATCTTACTTAACAGAGCTTGAGAAAATTTGCAAGGAAGAATGGGAGGAAGTCATCCCCAAGATGACTCAAAGCTGTAATCACCGCCAAAGGTGCTTCTACAAAGTATTGACTCAAGGGTGTGAATACTTATATTTCATTTTCAAGAAATGTGCCCCAAAATATTTTATCATGTTTTCACTTAGTCATTATGGTGTATTGCATCACCAGTCATTGAAATTCAGCAGATCAGTACTGCACACGCCAACGAGACGAGAGCATGAGTGTTTAGTTCCGAACATTCATAAAGAGTTCATAAACCAGGTCAGAGTCCAAACAGTACCAGACGATAGGCAGTCTCGAGGCCAGGCAGGGGTCAGAAACCAGATCTGAGACCAAAAACATTACAACGGGATAGGCAGGCTGGTAGTCAGAATAGGCAGAGTGGTCAGGCAGGCAGGTTCGGAGTCAGGGCAGGCAAGAGTTGAAACCAGGAGGACTAGAAATAAACAGAGACTGGGAAAAATAGAAGCAAGGAAAACCGCTGGTTGACTTGGCAAACAAGAGAAACTGGCACAGAGAGACAGGAAACAGGGATATACACACAAGGGAATAATAAGCAACAACTGGAGGGGGTGGAGACAATCACAAGGACAGGTGAACCAGATCAGGGTGTGACGTTATTTATACTTTTACTTTTGATACTTAAGTATATTTAAAATCAAATACTTATACTCAAGTAGTATTTTACTGGGTGACTTTCACTTTTACTTGAGTCATATGTTCTATTAAGGTATCTTTATGTATGGCAGTTGGGTGCTTTTCCAACAAATGGCTAATGGCCTAATTATGTCACGTTACCATGAATGTGGCTATACTTATGCTAGCAGAAATTAACTTTCTGTTTGTTTACAACACACAGTGCCAAAGGTGTTTTCCTTCCTTATCCCCCTTATCAAGTCAATGCATACCTTCTATATTAACCCTTAATGTTGCCTCCAGGCACTATTTTTTTCCTGGCCTTGTATTTTCTCCTTCTCTCCTGGGCACCTTTCATTAAGTCACATACACAGACACACTTTATCTTCTTCTATCCTCATGGTGACCTAAAATTAAATTCCATTCAAAAATCCTATTTTCCATAACCCCTAACCCATTAGAAATGTCCCCACAAGGGAGAATTGTCCTTGTTTTACTGTCATTGTGGGGATTTTAGCTGTGCACAACGATAGAAGAACCAACCCCCCTCCCACACAAATACACCACAATGCAAAAGTCTCCCTCCTGGCCACCTTTGACTCACTCACACACACTTACTCGCACACACCCCACAAACTCAAATGCTCGTTCATTTGCATCGTAGCCCGGAGGCGCGCCCACGCTGTTCAGGTTCATAAGCGCAGTACGAGGAGGCGTCACCAGTCATTCAAATTCAGAGGATGAGTATTGCTCACGCCAACGAGAAGAGAGTATGAGTGTTTAGATCCGAACATTCATAGTAGCCTAAGTTGTGCCACGTTCTTTGCGAGTTTTAGTCAATTATTATTGGAATTTAGCTTCAATCTTGAGCAGGCAATGTTGAACGAAGCTTCGGGTCAGAAGTACTTTGATGTTCGAAACGGTACTTTTGGAATGTATAATGTAATATCGTCAGTGATGCTGGCTGCTGAGAGAAATTGAGGGTTTTGGTTGGTCTTATTAATGTTATTCCAATAGCTATAATAATTGATAAACACCTGTTCATTTGCATCCGGTCAGTTATGAAGACGGTTACTCTTAGAAGCGCCAGGACATCATTTGCATGAAACTGCAGCAAGGTAAAATGCGCTACCTTTTTCACTCTACCGACAAACCAGTTTCATGTGACTGTTACTATGATTTTTCAGAATGAATTACAATTATTTGATAATTCGACATTGTTAATCTATTATAGTGGCATTTCCAAAGTACATACGTTTATCATGCGTCAAAGGGTAAGCCAATTCTGTTGCAAAACATTTCTTAAATGGAAGATAAGGGAACGAAACGGGGGCTTACCCTTTTTACGCATGGCATGTTGAATGTGATGACGAGACTGCTTTTCCACTTTTAAAATGTATATCAAACAAAAATCAATGATTGTAAAGTTTAACGAACCATAAAACTCTATGCACAAGGACTACTTTTAACAATTTCCACAGATGGTTTGTGCCGTTATCTGTTACCGTATTTTGCATCTGCTCTGTTCTAGAAGTAAATGTGTTTTTGTAAGATTCGGTGGGAATTGTTAAAAGTAGTGCTTAGTTTGATTAACTTTGCAATTGTTTTTTGTTCGACAAAAAATGTGAGTCTCAGCATCACGCTTATCTTGCAATTGCCCAGCTGACTTTTCTATAACTCATCCTAGGTGCCATCTTTAAAAACAAAACGCTCCACTGAAAGGAAAACCTTATGTCCTCAATTCCCACCCCTCTCCAAATTCCCGTCTGCACTGGCACACAGACACAGACCTGACTGTCTGCCACTAGGACAGTACATTCGTACCCTACTTCAGATAACATAATCAGGGAGTTTACACATTACTCTATTTACTCACGGACATCTTTGATCCTATTAAAATGCACTCTGACCACATTTTGAACAATGCGTTATGATGGGAGTTGCTGCATGTGTTCCACTATCGTTAAGCTACCTGCTTGTAAGCTACCTGCTTGTAAACATGCCAAGAGAACTGGACATATTTACTGTGGAAAATTACTTCACCTTTAGGGGGGGGGGGGGGGGGGCTCGGGCTCTGTCTGTTATAACACTTAATGTGTGTATTTCTGTCCCTAGGTCAGTTGAAATCTCTGCTTTATGTGACGCACACACGAAAACATGCCATTGTTTTTAGGAGGATAAATATTTTGTGTGTGTGTGTGTGGGGGGGGGGGGGGGGGGGGGGTGTAGAATGCAAAGCTGTTTCCTGAGAAGTGGGCTCGCCTAACAATGGCCTATCGTCTCGGAACAGTTGGCGGTTCTCGGGCCAAAGCAACATCTGAGGGGGGTGGTAGGATGTTGAGAGATTAGCTGAGAAAAGAGAAAGGGTCAACATAATGACTTGAGACATAGAGAAGAGTGGTGTTTTTGGGACTTTCTTCAAATACAGTTATGTCCAGCTGGAGGTGTTGTCTAACGGGGGTTAAGCAGTCATTTGCCCATTTAGTTTCAGCACTCTAAGTCTCAGACAATTCGATTCAATAACATATGTTCAGTCCACTTCACTTCTTACCACACATGAACTTGCAATACATTTCAAGTCACTTTTTAGAGTTGTAATGTAAAAACATATTGGTTTAAATGAAAGACTACAGTGTCAAATACTTTGTTCACCTTATGGTTGTCATGTCGTTTACTAAGATCATACAATAGAGGCAAGGGTAAAGCCTATGATAACTAGGTAATGACAGGTGTTAAGATGGACATTGACACCTCACGGGACTGAATTGTTTAGCTGTTTTAAGTGTCTGTTAATATGGGTATAAGAGTGAGTGGGAAGGGTCTATTCCCCTTCAAGGCACAGTAACTGTTAAATATTTGATGGCTCTGTACTGAATCTAGTGACTGGCGGTAAATGAATATTGCCTCCGACTGCGTCATTGCTGCACCTGATCCTGCCCCCCCCTCCCCCAGTACATTATGTCCTAACTGTCCTGTTTAACTATAACACATGTCCAAGTGCTGGTCTCCACTCTGCATAATGTGTTGAAAGGGATAGTTTGCCTCAATCAAAAATGTTTTAAGTAAAATATCTGAGAGATATGAGCTGTGTCTATATTCCACATTATAACGTAGCTTGTGATGTTAACATTGACAATTCATGTCTGCTGATTTTATGTGGCAATGTATTTAACTAAACCCACTTTAACCCCATATGTTATTTTTCTGTCTTGCAGATCAAGACGGTGAGTCCAACTGGACCCGACTCAAAGAGAAGCTGGGGAAAAGGACTGGGGACCACGACACCTGTGCCCAGTCTACCCCCAAAACTAACCCCTCCCACAAAAAAAGAAACCTTAAATCTACCATGTCTCTCAACACCTTCCACCTGATGGAGACCCTCAAGAACTCCCCGTCCGTTTTACGCCGCCGCTTCCGCCGTGACCGCACCGAGTCCCTCTCCCACGGCGACCCGCTCTTCAAGGTCCACTACCTGGGCACTGAGAAAATCTTCTCCCTGGATCTACAGCAGGCCCAGGACGCCATAGCCCGGCTGCTCGACGGGGCCTCCAACGGAAAGAAACTGAGCAAAGACCATGCGTTGGTGGTTCGTCCACGCTACGTCGAAGTCAAAGAGCTCAGCACTGGACGCCAGCTCACTAAGACGTACCTCCAGGACATCGCCTACTGCGCGGCCGACGCCACCAGACCCAACGTGTTTCTGTACATCTGTAAGCATCACGGGCAACAGCTGCACTGCCGGGTGTTTTGGTGTAGCCGGGCAGAGCGGGCACGGGACATGACTGCCTGCCTGGCACACTCCTTCCAGAGGGCACTGAATGACTGGCAGGGGGACGGGGACGTTGGGTTAGGGGGAAGTACCGACACGCTGACCCCAGAAAAGGACGGGGTGAAGGAGGGAGAGGATATGCCCAGCACCACTACTAACCCCAAAAGCTCCATACAACCAGACAGCTGTGGAAGAGGTGAGAACACAGGCCTGACATGCTGAAATATTAATAGAAACCAAATTGTTACGGTTGCCTAGCAATAGGGGAAACTGTCAAAGGGATGAATTGACAGTCTTTCGTTCACACATGAATGTGTCTGTACCTGTATTTCCACATTGCACCTGTCTGCTCTTGAGAGTTGTTTGTGATAAAACCAAGCTCAGCCCGCCTGTCCAACCCCTCTCTCTCTTCTGTTTGTTTGCAGTCCGTTGGAAGAAGAGGAGCTCCCTGTCTCGTAGTCCACTGAGAGCCATGACCAGGAAGGGCTCTGCCTCTGACATCTGGCACTGAGTCCCCGATCCCCAGAATGGGACACGGAACTGACGACATCCCCAGGGGCTAGCTACAGCACGGAGGGAGGGAGGGATTGAATGAACCCGCCACTACTGGACACAACAGGATTGGAAAAAAAGGAGTGTGAGGGAGATCACTGCTGGACTTTCTTTCAAATGAGACATTGCCTTGCTTACATGTTGAGTCTACAGTACCGTTCATGACCGGCATGAATGGTAGCCTACAAACTGTGGAAGTTAATGACTAGCTATCTTGGCTTTTGCCTCTGGATTACTAGAGAACAAGGTGCTTAGTTGATAGCGTTGTACTGTACGCTGTTGGTAGAAACCAGTATTCACCTCAGTGGCCTTGTGACTCGCTTTCACTGTTGGAACGCTTCAAGGCTGAACTGCTCATTTCCAATGCTACTCCAAGTTACTTGTTTTCCACTGAGTGGCCTTGATACTCTGAACTGTCAGTTATGCTTAGAAGAAAGGAGCTCAAGGTCCTGTGCCTTTTTTTTAGCTAGACAAGGACATGACTACAGAGTTCACCAAACCTCAATTTCCTCTCCATACAATGCTGAACACAGCCTGGACTGTTTGAAACTGGTCACAGTCATGTCAATGTCTGTTTAAAAAACAAACATTTAACATTTGTTTGTATTTATTTTAATGAGAAGTCTTGTTTGTAACACACGGTTCATGCACCTCTTCTCTTCCTGAAACACTAGATTGTTCTTTTTAGAAGGGAGGAGGAGCTTAAGTTTGAGCCGACTGTGAGCTCAGTGTTTGTCTTGGGAGAGGGGTTAAAAACGGAGGTGTGTGTGAGAGGGTTCATGGGGCATAAAGGGTTAATTTGAATTTAAGCAGATCATAGAAGAACATGGGCTATGTTGTCATAATTACACAGTAATGTGCGTTCATAGGCAGGGTTTTAATACATTTTAGTATCAATTCATTCGGTTCAGACTTCACCACGTGTAATTTAGTCCAGTTGTTCCCAACCTTTTTCGGTCACTGTACCACCAACTGAATTTCTCTGCCTGGAGTACCCCTGAAGTACCCCCTCATGTGCATTTTGCCAGTAGGTCTATGGTCTCATCTCAGTCTTATCAAGTACCCCCAGGCGTCCTAGTACTCTTGTTGGGAACCACTAGCCTAGTCAATGCACACTGACTGTTCACATTTATTTATTTATTGTCATAACATATTACTATTCAAGTCAAATGTAATCCTAAATCAAGTCAAATGTAATCCTAAATCAAGTCAAATGTAATCCTAAATCAAGTCAAATGTAATCCTAAATCAAGTCAAATGTAATCCTAAATCAAGTCAAATGTAATCCTAAATCAAGTCAAATGTAATCCTTAATTAAGTTCCATAAGCTTAATTTGTTCCTATAAGGTGTTAGTGTTTGCTAGAACTGTGAGTTTGTTTTTTCTTCATACTGTGTCACACAGGAGGTTGGTGGCACCTTAATTGGGGAGGACAGACTCGTAATAGCTGGCGTGGAATAGTATCCAATACATCAAACATGTGGTTTCCATGCTTTTGCCATTACATTTGTTCCGTTCCAGACATTATTATGATCCGTCCACCCCTCAGCAGCCTCCATTGATGTATGTATATATTTGCAATTATGTGGAAAAATCACTCACCCATGATCCTCCTTGTTCCTCATTATTCCTGTGTGGGTGAAGTATAACCCTGGGTGAGTGATTATTTGTTTTTTTGTTTTTTTTTGGGGGGGGGGGGCGGCATGTGTGGGGCAGGAATGTTGGTTTGCAGTGTTCGGCACTTCGGCAGTGCACCTGCATTCCTATGGGGACATTAAAGTTCTCGTATCCTCCTTGGCTCTGCCCACTCTCTCCCCTCAGTCTGGCTTAACCTAACCTCATGACTCTGCATGTTTCATAGCATTAGTGTGTTGGCGTCCTGGCCCCAAGCTCAAATACCTGTCTACACACTCTCCTCCCACACTTTCTCATGCCACATCCGCTCATTCCATACAATATACTTCTGACTCCTCTGACCACGTCAGGGTTGTATTCATTGGGCACCTCATATCTCCATGGTTTACAGTGAAAGGTGCCTCAGTTATTTGACTTGACAAGATGTCAATGATATCAATGGATAGTTTTTTTAAAAACCATTTTTATTTGAAATGACTAATGTTATGCATCTCAAACTACAAATGGCACAACCCCATCTTGGGAGGGCAAGTGTCTACTTTTGTTCTTGTTTTGTACATCCTTGTTTACATATTTTTAAATATGTGTAAGCTATGGAATAAACTTTCATACAATGATACTTTTGGAAATGTCTTTCTACCTCAACCGACGATGCAGCGCTTCCAAATGGCCAACCTCAAGCTAAAAACAAATGTCCCGTACCACACTACAGCCTGTGCTGTCTGTTTTAGTACTGGTGCCAAACATTTGATGGAGACTAAACAAGCAGAGGCATATCTATTTAAAATATTATGGGTGGGTCTAACTCTGACTGAAAGAAAACAACATTCTGCTGTGGGGCTGGAGATGGTAGACAGAAGTTCATGGGATAAGTTATGAGGCTTATTTCTCAAGGTACTTTATTCGGACATTTTCCTATAGTTGTTTACACTGGCGTTTTACCTCGAGCTTCACTGACGGGAGGTTCATTTACAGTACCCCCCCCCCCCCCCCCCCCCTCCACAAGTACCAGTACCCCCCCTCCCCCCACACACAAGATTAAGTGCAATCATTCAAATGTGCCCTTATGGTACTACAGTAAAACATTTCCTGAAATGGAGGAACTACCTGGATTTATCAGATAAGAAAAGAAACAGTTTTTGGCTGCAAATAGTTTTGCTACAGTGTGCACTAATGAATATGACCCTGGTCACTCTTCCTCTGAGGACTCTCCTGAAGCAGGAGTGGCTGGCCTGGTGCTGCTGCCCTGTTGTCTTTGGACTGCAGGCTGGATATGGAGATGCCTCAGACTTCACCTCTTCTATGAAGGGAGAGAGCGAGGAAGAGGGAATGAGAGGACAGAGCGCTCAATTAACAGGAAGGCCATTGTCACATACAGTCCAACAGCGCCACCTGGCAGCTATTGACTAGAGCATATGTTTATGAATATTATTGGTTAGATAATGCTATTTCTAAACACTTGGCATTGCAGGTCAACAAATTCATATTTTGATGTTTTGGTTCTGTATGCTCACTTTTTGCCATTTCACAGCAAAAAAAGTCACTAAACCCCAGCCCCTAAGGTCTGTCTAGACGATTTGGCTCTGGATACAAAGATTAGGCATATTTAAAAAATTGAGCAGGGCTCCAGAGACCAGGAAGTGCTCTGGGAAGGCTTTTCAGGTTAGTGCATATCCAGGGTGAAGGGGTTAGAGGAAGATGGAATGGTGCACAGGCACAGCAGCTCACACGCTACATCTCATAGCCATATTCCTATAAGGAGAGGCAACGGGGGAAATGTATAGCTGATCAGGTAAGTATTGGATTCTGTGTTTCGCTGGACTATTGCTTTGGCGGGATGCGAATTAAAATTGTAAACTGTCGGAACCTTGTGATCCCCATGTCTGTGATGGACTTGAGTTTCATGGACGTGTCCTTCACCATTGAATCAGTGCCACTGATGTTGATCTGGCACTCGTGATTGGACCGTATCCAGGCCATTCATGGCGTAGCCGGCCAATGGGAAAAGAGTGCAATTCATTTACAGAAGAGATTATTTTGATGTATATTTGTTTTATTGCAACAATATCAATATTACACATCAATACAGGGACATTCATGTGAATACAATGAAAAATAGAACACATGGCGAACCCCCCCCCCAAAAAAGTTTAAAAAAATCATAATAATCGAAGACATCGTTAATATGAGACATTAACAGACATTCAGAGACATGAAAAGTCTTGAGTTTGAGGGATTTATAAAATTGTAGGTTCAATGGAAAAAAATAAAGGAATTTTCCCACCCCATTTACATTTGTGAATATAATTTTTGGCCAAGAGAATAATAATATTAATAAAATAGTTATGATCAGAATTATAAGCATAAAGCCATTTAACATCAAAGGTAAAACGTTAATTCTGGAGATTTTATACACAACCATTCATGAATTTCAATCCATAGTTAACTAGAATGGCGGCATGAAAAAAGAAATGCTTTATAGATTCTGAATCAGAGGAACAAAAAACAAGGCATAAGGTCAAAATTGAATATTTTGTGCAAGAAATCATTAACAGGGTAGATGGAAGAAAATATTTAAAAATGAGTTTCTTTAACTTTTGGTATAACTAGACAAGGTAAAAGGTAGTCGCTTTTGACCATAGCATGGGTTGGTCACTTCCATTTCAATATATTGAATTATAATCACCAAAAATTACTTCATTAACTGCCAATCGTATCCACTTATTGTTGCATTTTTTTCATCCAAAAGATTCAAGTCATTCATTTGTAAACTTAGAAAAGAGAGAACAACGTCATATAACAAACTGTTCTTAATAAATCCAAGTAAAGGAAGTGGAATTGCTTTGTGCTTGAATATCTTTTTCCAGAAAAATAACATTTGCTGGTGAAACTTAGACAATTTCACAGGTCATTTTGGAGGGTCAAAATCACATTTCATTAGGAATTCAAGTCCACCAAGTTTATTAAACAGACTGTTAGGGATATTCGACAGACATAATTTCAACCATTTAATTCTAAAAGCACCCACTAACAACTCAAACTCAATAGCCTGTAAACAAAACTCCATGATCATAGTCTTTCACTAATTGTGATTTCTGAATATAATGCGTTTTATTCCTCCAAACAAATCTAAATATAACAATTGACTTTGTGTTATTAGAAGAAAGAAAACGGGTCTGACTTGGGTAAATTATTCTAGATAAACCATCAGTCTTGGACAAAAGAACATGACCCAAAATTGAGATATCACGTTGCAGCCACTGACTTAATGAAACTCTCATGGAATTAATCATATTATCGATGTTTAAAGATTCTTTATCTGAAACGATTTTAGTGATAACAATTCTTAAATATTTAACAGGTATGTAGGCAATGTTGACAGAGTCACAGCAATGAATTGGCATGAGATCACATTTGTTTGAGAGTCAACCCAAATTTCTTGATTGTCAATAGCCAAGGGAATAGCTGCTCTGTCCCTTAGGAAAAGGGCTGTACCATCTGCAAATTGACTGATATTTATATCTTTACCAAAAATACGGCTCGCTTTTAAATTCTCAGATTTGTTAAGAAAAATGGCTAGTAAATCAGTGGCTAAAATAAATAAAAGTGGGGAGATTGGACAACCCTGTCTAATTCCTCTAGCAATAGAGAAACGAGGGGATGTGCCATTACTCATAGCCACCAAACTGCTAATATCATTATACATCATCCTTATCACTTTACAGACATTCTCCCCAAACCCAAAAGTAGAGAGAGTTCTAAATAAAAAGTTGTTTTCTAAAGTGTCAAAAGCCTTAAAAAAAACTAAAACCATCTATGAACTGTAATCTAAAATATCTAAAACCAATTGTCTATGGTTATGGATACTCCTTCCTTTAATGAAGGCTGATTGAGATTCACTGATTATATCATCAAGGCTTTTTTTCAGCCTATTGGCATAGACATGGGCTAGTAACTTATAGTCAGTTGCCAACAATGTGATTGGTCTCCAATTGTCCAGGTAAAGAGAGTCCTTCTTTGGTTTGGGTATAAGAACTATTAGTCCCTGTTCTCAAAGAAGGAGGTAAGATAGCATTAGCAAAATCCTCTTTGTAGACCGAAAGCAATAACTCTCTATCAGGCCAAAAATGTCGATAGAATTCAGGAGTCAGGCCATCCGGTCCAAGAGATTTACCTATAAGCATTTGTTTAATGGCTTGGTCCAACTCAGTAATATCTATATCAGAATCACAGAGTTTCTTAAACCTTTCGGAGGTATTAACTGAATCAAAAAAGGAACCCTAATCACCTTCTGAAAGATGAGACTGATACAGTGAACTGCAGAAAGAGTGTATTTTCTTATGAATCACTTCAAGATCACCAGATAGCATTACATCCATTTATGCAAATGACACTATTCCTAGTCCGCCTACTCTTCTCCAAATGAAAGAAATAAGATGGGATTTTTCACCTTTTTCAATCCATTTGGCCTTTGAACAGATGTAGGCACCCTGAGCCTTATCGTTGTATATGTCGTCCAGATCACATTGGCATTTAGCTCTGCCTTTTCATCTTGATTTAAATCTAGTTTATTGCTCAGCCTGTTAATATCAATAATACTATCCATCTGCTTGGGAAATCTTTTCTGAGCTAGCACTTTACCAGTAGAGATGGCAATTCTACTGGTATTCTGAATTTAATCATTTTCCATTTGTTAGTAGAAGAGCAGAATCGAGACAGGTCTCTCTGATAAGAACTTTAGACTGTAAACAAAATGACTCATTCTTTAAAAGAAAAGGAGGTACATTTCCAGTATGCTTTAGAAAATCTTGTCATTATCAAAACAAAAGGAAAGAATAATGGAACAATGGTCTGTCAGAGGAGCTGAGAAAATACTACACTCACTGACTTCCTGAAGAGATGACAGTCAGAATGCAATATGACTGTTTGATTCCTTATTGAAACTGAGTGGAATACAATGATGACTACTCACAGGAATTGCTATCTCCCTCTCACTGGGGGAGGCTGGTAGGAGATGGACTTCACTGCTGCGCCTGTGGAAAATGATAGTACAATTATTGTGTGTGTGCATGAGTTCAAGTGTTTGTGTTTCAAATATGCACGTGTGTATTTGTGTGTGTAGGTTTTTACTCCTCTAGCCCCTTATTTGTGGGTATGGTGGTTGGGCCCCTGGGATGAGTGCTGCTGCTGCTGCCTTGGCATGTGTTGTGGGCCTGATGAGGCCTCTGGTGGTCCTTGGGCAGTGCGGAGATGGTGTCACTAGCCAGGCTGTCGGTGCTACTGACGGAGGAGGCTGCCGACACCATAAACACAGGGGAATGCCAACCTTGAAGGGGCAGACCAGGGTCATGTTCAGTATGGCACACAATATCAAAAGGTTTGCAACAGAAAATTAAAATCTGTGTTCTAGTTGAACAAGTTAAGGTAGAATTTCCCTGTTCTAAAATGTTTTCTCATTACTGTCCTGGAATAAAAGAAGAATCATAATATAGACTTAATATAGGCTCATTGTCGATTTCTGGATGTTTGAGAAAACAGGGTAGACAGAGTTATTAGTTGTACTCTTCATTGACTACATTTACTGAGGGGGAGAGAGGAGTAGCTCCTCTCTCCCCCTCAGCCAAGGTTGAAGATACCGGAAACCACATATGGAGAGACAAGACAGGAGTGCCCTGATGATAATTCAAGGGTGATCGTTCAAGATTGATGTGGAAATTGGACATCATTTCATGTCCCGAGGATGTTGGGAAATGACTTCAAAACAGCCACTAGGGGCAACAGTGAGTGCTATTACCATCAAATAGGCTTGGTGTTTGTGGACAGGGGAGGAGGATGGGTGGAATTCCGTGATTCTAGATTTGAAAGTTGTGTGTTCCAGTCATGGACACTTTTTTATTTTTTTTACCCTATCTCAAACCATAACCTTTCAGAATGTGTGCCTAAACATAACCCTTAACTTCGAAATTTGAAGTTTGGAGAAATGGAACGATACAGAGCAGCAGGAGAAACAAAAACACTTTGAAACTGTATGTTTGGAGAAACTTTTACATTTTAAATTTGGGAACATGGATGAACATCTAATTCTGCAGTGAGACTGTGAGAGCTTTTTGCATAATTCATGTTTTCTGGATCTTTAAGTGATTCATACATTGATTGGATGGAGATTTATCTGGTTCTATAACTATAAGAACTAACCTGCAATGATCCCAATAAGGCCAGGGATCATTCTGTCAGAAAGTGCTGCAGTTTCTTCCCCTGCTCCCTCTCTTGCTTGTGCCACACACACACTTAGATTTTTTTCTCAATTTTATACATTCATCTTATTTTGTGAGTTTCATATTTTGGCAAATGTTGTTTTTCTGAAAGGGAGGACCTCAGTAGGGTGCATGGAAAATAAAATACCCCCTCATCTCCTAGCAACGCCTTAGCATCAACAGCCTTGACAAGTAGCCTAATATATGGTGCACAATAAATAGATCTACTAACATTTAGATGCATGGTGATGAATGCAAAGGAAATATAAATAAAAAAAGGTTATCACGAGCTGTGTTTGAATCATTCGACAACATTTCAACTGTGGGTGACTGAATAGGCCTAAAGGACACGTTTCATTGTAATCAACCGATTAATTTACAAAACAGAATAGAGGCCTTGTTTTAGGCTGGTTACTTACACTGCCGCTGCTCATCCCTGTAAAAACCTAAACCTAGAACGGTGTATTTTAGCACATTTGCTGTGCGTTAAGTTTCGCTGTCAAACCTACATAAAAATATGCGATTGCAAACGCCCATATTCCTTCTCTCTTTTTTTCATTCATCTTCATTTAATTTATTCAGCATCATCAATTAATGCGTCTTTCTGCGATACAATTAGAAAATGCTGTTTAATTAAAGACAGATATCTACATTATGGATCTTATTTCGGGAGACACTTGTTTTTCGAGCTCATCTCTCAGGCGTTGTCTAACACACGCAAGGAATCATCTATATATTCCCGTAACAAAGAATGTAGGATAAATGCGGGTCTTGGCATATGTGGACCTGTTGGTTAGGCCTATACATTTAAGCCTATGGTTATTTTAGAAATAAGTATGATGGCCAATTAATGAATGGGGTTTGAATATTTGCTTGAAAATTGTCTACTTTTATCATGAGTTGGCAGCCAAGTAGAAGTTATTGATTGTGCCTTGTTGACTGGTGGATCTTATGAAAGCAATCAGCTCTCTACCAATTAGGGCATGGACAGGTGTGGCTGCCACTGACAGTCAAAAATGGTGCCAATCATGGATGAAGTTTGATGAATTGCAAAAGAAAATAGAGAAAGATAAGGAAATAGAAATTAAGTTACTTTTCACTACACCTTTACACAATACCAAACATGACCATACCTTGTACAATGAAAGTTAGGGCTATCAAAATCATTCTGTGGTGAGTTTTAAGAGGTGAATGTAGTGACTGTGGTAATATCTAGTCACATTAATAGAATAGGTCGTCCATATATACATTTGAATTCCTCACTTCTACCAATATTTCTTCCAGCATAATGTTCCTCTGTGCTACACTCAGTACTCCAACTCCTGTACCAGTTGGTAAGTTTGATTTACAGTACTGTTGTGTATTTACTAGGAACCAAACAGAACCAACAGGGGAGGGACCTACTTTAACTTTGTCCAATGTAAACTCTAATTTTCATTGTACAACGTTTTCTGTTGGGACTAAATGGTTTCTGTTGCAAAACATTTTGAACTAATGGTTACACCCCTGGGGGGTATTCAGTATGCCAATTCTGAAAAACGTTTTGCAACAAATCATATACTCCAAATGGAAAATGTTTTGAAACAATAGTTTCTATTGGACAAAATTCAGGTTGGTCCCTCTCTGTTACACTTGCTCTGTTTGTTTCTTAAATGGTAAACTGTCTCCATTGCAGGACGTAATGAATACAGCCCTGCTCTCACCCACCATATTCTCTCACTAGAACTATGTCGTATGAGTGTCGTCCCCTGTTGGCCATTTATAGCATAACCTTTCAATACAGTAAAGGAGACTTCTGCCAAATAGATTTCTAGGAGAGACGGAGACCCGCACACTTGTCAAACGTGGACAAATCTCAAACTGAGACTCCAATGCAAAAATGGAGAGGATTTATTTGGATATCATCCAATGAAAGACTCACAATAAAAGTGAATCTTAGATTCATGCATATCTAACAGGATTTGAAAATAACCCTGAAACAAGAACACAATAAAACCGTACATAATCGTATTATTCATTCACCATGTTGTTATTGTGATTGAATGTGGTTAATTTCTGTGTCATAGAGAGACGGATACGCCATAAACATCATCTGTTCAATAAACAGCATGCCACTGTTTAGTCAGCCTCTTCGCTTTGATGGCTGATTCATACTGAACAAAACATGTTCTGTGTCAATGAATTCATGCTAATGATTCCATCTGTCTTGTGTTATAGGAACATTCCGGTCTGAGTGTCATGAGCGTCACTTCTGGCTGTTTGTCAGGTCTGGCTTCCTTGGCATTATGAGCAGATTCGACGTTCAAGGTGCGAGTGTAATATTATTGGTTGAATTATGGATACAGCCATTCTTTTACCCAACTGCCACTGGTGTGTTGTACTCTTACATTTTTATTTAGCTAGGCAAGTCGGTTAAGAACAAATTCTTATTTTCAATGACGGCCTAGTGGGTTAACTGCCTTGTTCAGGGGCAGAACGAAAGATTTTGACATTGTCAGCTCGGGGATTCGATCTTGCAACCTTTCGGTTACTAGTCCAACGCTCTAGGCTACCTGCCACCCCACTACTTGATAATCTTAAACTGAATTTGTCTAGAATGTCAACGTTTCGGGGAGAACAAGAATGTCATCGGACTGTAGAGTAGACCCATAGAGATAGTTAGAGGACGTAACATTGTATCGGTCCCATGGCGTCCGAGAGCATGGGCAGTGCCATTGAGGCCATATCCATTTCGAAGTAGTAATTTTTCTTCTACTACTTCTATGAGTTCGTAAACAAACTGACGGGGTGCATACTGCCGCCTGGAGTGTGTAGGTACTACGCCTGGGTTGGGGATTTACTACCACCTGCAGTTATGGAATGTTTGCTCACAAGTATAATTCATTGGCTTATCTCTCCTGATGACCTGGATGGAATTATTTGGTCCTTCCTTAACCCATAGAAAGCCCCACCCAGTTGACTACTTGAAAAGGGTGAAAGTCCTCAATGGAGCTGCCCATGCTAAAACTGGCTTTCTGGGCACTTGAGTCCTCTATCTATCTCTATGAAGACACCATAACCAGCTGCACTGTGAATATTGACGCTTACTCTAAACTGCTCTAATCAGACCACCAGGGAGTTCACTTCCTGTCTGGCCGAAAGGCCACTGAGTGTGGCTACACCATGCTCTTCAACCCCCACGGAGACCTGGTGTTCCGTGCCTCGTTCCTCGCCTGCCACGTCAACAACCAGGTGAACTCGATTGACCCATAATGGATATATATTCAATATACTGGTATATGCAGTCAAATTCGGATATGTAATGACTTGAGACAGAATGACTCGTGTAAGAATCAGCATGTGTCCAAATCAGGAGTCGACTGTCTAGAAGCCAAATGGTCCTTCCATCTAAATGATCAATATAATGAATCCAAGTTAATTAGCTTGACTTCCAGCTTGTTTTCTGATTGAATGGAATTGAATAAGAACCTCTCCTGTGCAGGGGGACTCGGAGTTCCGTCTGAAGGTGTGGTTGGTGACCCGGCAGGTGAATGGGAGGGACCTAGGGTACCCCTTCCTGCTCCACTGCTCAGCCCAGTGGCCCTGGGGCTTCCGGGAGTTCGTCTGCGAGGAGAGCTACATGGAGGTGACTTACAGGTCCATCAGATCACAATAGAAAAGACATGTACTGTCCATCTCCGCATGGAACTTTGCCGAACTTACATGTTTCAAATCGCTTCTGTTTTACACTGCGTCTCTCCTTTAATTGTTCTCCAAGGTGTCCATAAATGTACCGGTCCCAGCTGCATTACACTCTGGGCAGGAGAAAAAGGAGGTGGGAAACAGCGGCATGATGTTCCACAGACCAGGCCACACCAAGGAGGAGGTTAGACCCAGGACCATGACGGAGGCCAGTGCCCTGGGCTACCACATCTCTGAGTCAGGCTCCAGGATTATCCTGCGCTGCCCCTACTCTTCACCCCTCTCCTACACCATCAAGGTACTTCTGACGAGGGTGTTTACTGTGCTCTGTTTGCATGTGATATGAATATGCTGGTATACATGTTTATAGTAACTCTTGTCTTTCACTTGACCACGCCTACACAGGAGAAAGGGGTTGAGTTGGAGGTGGTCAATGCTACCATCCTGTACCCACATCAAGGGAAGGTCCTTGCCATCGATGCCACAGTGGCCTGCTCCATGAGTATGTGGCCTATTTATTAGGGAATACAAATGACAAATCTTAGCTTTGACTTTAATCCTATTTGCAATCCTCTTTTGAACCTACAATCTCCTTATTCTTATCACTTTTGTCCTGTCTCCCCCTTTCCATCCCTTCCTTAACTCCTCCAGATGAGGCGACAGTGGATGGTACCCACCTGCTCTGGCCTGTCCCCCATGTCCTCTCCCCCCTGGTACATGGGAGGTTCAGGGACAGGGGCATGAGAATAGGGGTGGAGACGCTTGCCCTGAGTGAGTCTGTGATCAAGGACAGGGGGTATGAGATAAGCCTGAGGGATGGAGTGGTGGAGGTCAGCGTTCCATTTGGAGCCGAAGGAACACACATTAAGGTACACACACACACACACGCGCATGCATAAATGCATGCACACACACATACACTCAACTGCTCTTTCTTGTCCCAGAGTGGTGTGTTGGAGGGCCAGTACAGCCAGTCTCTGTCTGTAGACCTGTTCTACATGCACCAGTGGGAGGATGACCGGTGGCCCCTCACCCAGCATCGCTCCTTCAGGTTCCTCAAGACCGCCTACGTCCCCCGGACCCCCATACTTACAGACAGTCAGTATCCATCTACTACAAGTATTAATGAGCTCAAGGAATGACAGGGATTGGTCACATCCGAACTCAAATATGAATCTCTGCTTTGAATGAATTCGGACAAATTTGCGATATTACCACAATGGTTGGCCTCTGCTCGAAAACTGGCATAAGTTATAAACCATGCTAGAGGCTGCATATTTATGGGATGGATTGCCACTAAAACCCACAACAGTTAACAGTAATTGCAATAGTTCAATACCAATCTATTTGCATGCTTTGATCATGACTCCACACCCATTAACTCTGTTCCCTCCCCAGACACCATATCGTCCCAGAAGCTGTTCTCTGTCTCCCTGGGTGTGTTCCCTCCTGACGTGTCCCTCCACAACGTCACCGGGGGGAGGGAGGGGGACACTTTGTCCTGGGTCCAGGTCCCCTACCCCAACGGGTCACATTCCTACCAGCTTCATGCCCCCTTCTCACACTCCTCTGTTCTTCAGAAGGTGAGACTAATGGAGAGGCAGAGAGAAGCACCAATTGTAGAGATGTACACTGAGTAGACAAAACATTAAGAACACGTGCCCTTTCCATGACATAAACTAACCAGGTGAATCCAGATGAAAGCTTAGATTTTTTTTTTATTAATGTCACTTGTTAAACCCTTTAGTCTAAGCCCTGTCTAAACCGGCGGAGGGGAGGTTCTACTAAGCTATATGGAATTGTTTTAAGGTCATACCAAGGATCATTTAGCTATTTGATTTAGAATTTTAAGACTCTTTGAAGTATCCCCAAAAATAATTGAATGAACATTTGAATTTGGCCTTACTTCTATTAGCCCATTCAAATGCATTGAATTACAGATTGTTCCCAAAATACATCTAAAGGACATTTGTTCTGAAGTGTCTGTCCTATATCTGAGAGATATAGGAAAGATCAAGATTTTTTATTTTTGTCACTAAAAAGTATCCATATATACTTCCATACATTTTTGTTCAACTGGTACCGTGGCACATTCAGATGAGTGTTGTGAGGCAGTGGGCCTCAAGAGTCTCACCTTTCCACAGAGGGGTCATATTGAATAAACAGATGTCTCTAATTTAAACAGACAGATTATTACGGGGATGTTTTGTATTATTATGCTAATTGTTCTTGTGGGATTAAATCCACTTCAATCAGAGTAACCGTAGGGGAAGATATAGTTTGAAGAAGGATTTTTTTTTTTTAAAGCCTTGAGACAATTGAGACATGGATTGTGTATGTTTGCGATTCAGAGGGTGAATGTGCAAGACCAAAGATTACTGCCTTTTGAACGGGCTATGGTAGTACGTGCCAAGTTTGTGTCAAGAACTGCAACGCTGCTGGGTTTTTCGCACAACAGTTTCCTGTGTGTGTTTCAAGAATGGTCCATCAACCGATGAGGTGCATGCGTGGACCGATAGGACGCATGGGGCGTGACTAGCTCTGTTTTGTACCATCAAAACTGTGGTTGTATGTTGAAACTGGACAACATCGTTTAAATTATAGATCAATATATCCCCAAGCAGCCTGGTGAGTGTGAGCGGTCAGTTTTATATACAACAGCGAACCAATCTGTGGGTAAAGCGACGCTGCAACTCAAACCAAACAAGCCAAGGCTTCTCTATGAGAAGACAAAGAGCCACTTGGAGATTCAAATGAGAGCAATGAACAGCTGAAGGATATCCAGGAAAACATAGCTAAAATGCTCCCAAAAAACAAACTGTCACAACTTGATGTTAAAAGTAGATTTGCTCGAAAGGACAGTAGTCTATCGTGTTGGATGAACTGGACAATAAAATGAGCCTTCTGGAAACAAAGGTGCAAACCTTTTTAGAAGATGAACTGGACCAGCAATAAAACTGAATGAGACAAAAATAATGAACGTTGTACCTACCGGAATATGAGAAAAAAGGAGACCTTTCCAGCTACGTGGTCAAGCTGATATTGGAGAAGCTTGTCATGGATGCATCACCGAAAGATCTCGAGTGACGCCATCGGATCGGCGTGAAACAGAAGAATGCTAAATGCCCTCTCGTGGTAATCTTTATGCTGTGGAACTATCAGACCAAAGTTGACATTCTGAAGGCACAAGGGGGAAAGAAGATAAAAAATCAATGGCCACACTACAGACCCGGATTCGATCCCAGGCTGTGTCGCAGCCAGCCGTGACCAGTAGACCCATGAGGCGGCGCACAACTGGCCCAGCGTCGTCCTGGTTAGGGGAGGGTTTGGCCGGCCGGGATGTCCTTGTCCCATTGCTCTCTAGCTACTCCTTGTGGCGGGCCAGACGCATGCACGCTGACTTGTGCCTGTACAACTGAGTCGCCAGTCGTACAGCTTTTCCTCCGACACATTGTGTCAAGAAGCAGTGCAGCTTGCCAGGGTCGTGTTAAGTAGGACGCATGGCTCTCGACCTTTGCCTCTCCTGAGTCAGGGAGGAAAAGAGGAGATTGGGATAAACTAGGCCTGGGTGGGTAAGAGGGGGCAAGGAAGGGAGGGTTAGACAAGCTTGGCTTGGGTGGACAAGGGTGAGTAAAGATGGGTTGGGATAAGCTTGGGTTGGGGAGAACTGGGAGGGGGTGATGGTTTGGGAGAGTGAGAAAAGGAAGGACTTAATTATACTACAATGTAAAAAAAAAAAATGGTGATTTGTAAAGCCATTGTAAAATGAATGAGTTCTGGACAGATTAGGAAAGGATGACAAATCATTATTCCTTGTCATAACTAAGATTCAATGGTGATTGTTGGTGAGAGGGGCTTTAGGTGGGAAATTTGTCACTGGGAGGGCATCAGACACTTCTCTGAGGTGTGTGTGGGGCTTCCATCATCCCCTTTCAGTCTGTGGGCCCGGTCTCCCCAAGTAGACAACCACCAGCCACTAATTTCTACGGTAACACAAACCGACCACAGTACCTAAAGTGGCAGTCTTTCTCCAATGTATTTATAATGAAATAGTCCACAGTTTTAGTACATTTAAGAGAGGAGTTGGAGCTTAAAAGCCCTAAGGCATAGCTTCTCAAGTACAAAGATGCACTTTACTTTTTTTGTTGTGTTAAATGTCTGCTCAGACCACACACTCTATATATTTAATGTATACAATAACTGTTTATTTATACTATGATCCTCCCATTCTAAGGAATGCCCACCACCCTCATGTCTGCTAAAATGTTTTATTCGGTTCTTCTACAACAGACGGAACAGAAGGTTAACTTTTATTTTTCACAAGTAAAGACCAACAAAATCCAATTCCTAACGGGCTCCATGATGGGGTTGGGGAGCATATGGTTGTGGAACCATATTTTGGGTAGATGTGGGTATCTTGCAAGAGTTAATGGAGAAATTGAATATGTAAAGAAGCACTGGGTTGGAGAGGCCTATGCTGCAGAATTTCGAGAATGAACAGAGTGCATCTTCTGCACTGCACTGTATAAGGCACTGCATCGCAGACCCGGGTTCGATCCCGGCTGTATCACAACCGGCCGTGATCGGGAATCCCATAGGGCGGCGCACAATTTGGCCCAGCGTCGTCCGGGTTAGGGGAGGGTTTGGCCCGGGGATGGGGCTTTACTAATGGCACTCTAGCGACTCTATGTGGCGGGCACCTGCAGGCTGATCGCGCTCTAGCGACACTATGTGGCGGGCACCTGCAGGCTGGCCTCGGTCTCCAGGTGAACGGTGTTTCCACAGACATTGGTGCAGCTGGCTTCGGGGTATGAAGGCACATCTAATCAAATGGAACAATCTACCCATAAATCCTACAGATAGAATAAGCAATGCCATTCTAAACCTTTTCAGAATGATATGGCTCCCAAAGTTTTTATTTTATTTTCGGTAATACCAATTACCCCACCAGACATTCTTTAAAAAAGTATACTCTGTCATAACAGACTTTAAAAAAAATGGGCAAATAAAATTCATAGAATATGAAGGAAAGTTTTCCATCTTCCTAAATCTGAGGGTGGTTTTAACCTTCCAGACTTGGAATTGTATCAACTCCCTACCCAAAACGTTTGCTTGCTACATATAGTTATATGCACCAACGAGAAACAATGGGTAGGCTACATATTAAAGATGTGCACGCTCATCCCCGGAATATTTTTACATGTCTATTTTCAAAGGATAAAGCTAAGAACATTAATTTCATAGTTAAACACTATAACAATATGGACAAAAATGAAACATATTCTACAAGAACCAATATCGCTCCCTAAAAACACAACCTTATGGAACAATGCTTGGATAGCTTTCAGAATTCACTGATTTTTTTTTAATTTTTATTTTTTTTATTGGTCCACATGGAAAACTAAAGGCATGAAGTGGTAATAGGTACAATTATTTCCATGGCAGAATTAAAAATACATTTTGCACTGACCAATGTGGATATTTTCAAATAAATGCAACTTAAATGTTTTATCACAAAATGTAGCTTTGGACATTAGAGCAATCACGAGGGAATCCTATTTGAGTAAAAGGATATTCATATGATGGGTGAACTATACAACACCTAGCCAACTGGCAATCTCAAAAATATAAACTATTGGAACCAAGACTTAAAAATAACTGATATTTGCACAAGATGGAGGGGTTGTTGGAACATAACTAACGAGATTACAGTTAACAAAAATGTATGCTTAATCTAGTATAAATTCATGTATTTGGGGGGTGTGTAACTCAATATTAGGAAGGTGTACGAATGTCTGGTATAGTCAGTGTACTTCAATTATGTACAGTATACATACCTCACTAGCAGTTTTTTAAAACTTTCATAATGTAATGATGCAATGTAACATGCTCTCCCTCTTATGTCAGTATATTGATGGGGGCTATAGGAGGTACACCCTCCCTCTCACCTTTTCCCTGACCATCTCACCCCATGGAGAGGTCTTCTACCATAATGCCACCATTGTGAGTGATGTTCAAGAGCAGACAGGTGATTATATATAAATACATCTCTTGACAGAGAGAATTAATACCAAATCACTTGAACTAAACTCATGGTTACCTGCCTCCCTGTCCTGTTTAAATCCCTCATTCCTTCACTCTCTCTGACTCTTTTGCCATTATTTTCCTTCTTCCCCTCCTCTCCATGCATTCTCCCAGCCCCAGAACCTCCCAGGCTGGAGGGTAAGTGCACTGAGAGGGGCCTCCTGGTGCTACTGCACTATGGGGCCCTGGAGCGGAGCTGGGAGCTCTTCCTTGGGGACCGCCGGCTGGACTGGGAGCTAGTGGAAGTGGGGGGCTTCACCGTGGAAACAGAGGAGGACTACTTTAGTGTGGAGATCCCACTCTATAGTCCGGGCATGACCTATGAGGTGAGGAGGGGATATCTAAGTAAATGAACTGGAGAATTGGTTGTCCACTCAACTGGCACTTTCTCATGGCTGTGTTTCTTCCACCTAAGAAATTAAAATGGTTCTTCAATTGTTGTGCTCTATTCTTCTCTTTATCTATCTCTGAAATCTTTAACCAAGAACATGTCTATACGGTGCATTTGGAAAGAATTCAGACCCCTTCCCTTTTCCAAATTTTGCTACGTTACAGCCTTATTCTAAAATGGATTAAATCATGTTTTTCCCTCGTCAATCTACAAAAAATAGCCCGTAATGACTAAGAGGGGGGAAAAAAGGGTTTTTAGAAATTCTAGCAAATGTATTAACATTTTTAAAAAACATATCTTATTTACGTAGTAAGTCAATGTATTGGACACTTTCATTATCAAAACCTGCCCTTCCTCTCTGGCTCATCCCGCTTGTAGGAAGTGAGTTTGCAGGGTGTTGTTGGCCGTCTGGAGGTCAGTGTGGTGGACATAGACACACTCAAGGTGGAGAACAGCCTCATCCATCGCTGCACCTTCCGTGTCAGAGAGTTACTGGGTAACACCTGTGGTGTACTATTGAAAGGCTTGACCGACATGTCCTCATTCAAACACTGTTAAAACTGATCCCAGATCTCTCTTGACTTCCAGTGTGCTTACCAGAGGGGAGGATGGTAGTAGTGACTGATACGTCACGTACCATCCCGCCCACCCAGCCAAAACACACCACCCTTTTGGACCCCAGCTGTGTCCCCCAAGAGACGGACAGCGTCAGGGCCCTATTCAATTTCTCCCTGGATTCCTGTGGTTCCATTGCGACTGTGAGTGTGTTAGCACGTTGATTCATCATGTTACATGCCGTGGTGGAAAAAGTACTAAATTGTCATACTTGAATAAAAGTAAAGATACCTTTTTAATAGCGAGTGACTCAACTGACAGTCACCCAGTAAAATACTACTTGAGTAAAAGTATTTGGTTCTAAATATACTTAAGTAACTGTAATTGCATATTTAAGTATCACAAGTAAAAGTGTAAACCATTTCAAATTCCTTACATTAAGCAAACCAGACGGCACAATAAAAAAATGTTTTGACAGATAGCCAGGGGCACACTCCAACACTAAGATATAATTGACAAACAAAGCATTTGGGTTTAGTGAGTCCGCAAGATCATTGGCAGTCGGGATGCAGGTTAGGTCAAATGTTTGGAGTAAAAAGTTTATTTATTTTTCTTCAGGAATGTAGTGAAACAGAAGTTAAAGGTGGCAAAAATATAAATAGTAAAGTACAGATACCCCCCCCCCAAAAACAACTTATGTAGTACTTGAAAGTATTTTTACTTAGGTACAGTACACCACTGGTTGTGTGTTAAGTCAATCATACATGTTCTACCTCACCTAGGTTGAGGGGGATTTCCTAGTATATGAGAACCAGGTGCTGTTCCCCAAAGAACTTATCACCATGGATGACCCCCCCAGCCACAGAGACTCCCCTTACAGGTAAACACACACACCACGTTTCACACTATTCAAATGTGAATTTCTACGTACATATATTTTTTTTTAGGCTGACCATCCAGTGCCGCTACCCTGCCATCGACACCGCCATTGTCTCCATTGAACGCCCTGTCCATCCAACCTTTGCCCTCTCACCTATGCTGCCTCTTAAACACACTCAAAGGGAGGCCTCCCGCAGTGGGCAGTATGTGGCAGGGGTGTGTGTGGCGATTGTTGTGATGGGAGCTTTGATTGCTGCTACATTGAAGATGCTCTGTTGCCCAATAAAAATGTAAAACATTTTTGCAAATCTGTGAAATTGGTTCATATCCCTACTATATGTATTTAATGAAATAAAACATTTGCCTAGTAAAAAAAAAAACATCAAAGTGCCAGAGAATGGCACACCATGTTAGTCAGAATTGGTTAGCCTCCATCTAGCAGAGTCTCTCACCTTGTTGGTCCATATAGGGGTTCATTGGGAATAAACCTCGTGTTGATGCTGTCGGTAAGTAGGCTTTTAAAGTTTATTTTGAAACAAAATGGGCTGAAATTCCGGTTTGGTCAGCTCAAGAACTTGAGATGACATGGCATCTTAACAGGTCTTGGCCTTAATGCTGTAGGCCAGGATTTGATAGCTGATGCTGACAGGAAGTCTCTCCTGCAGTATCTCTGGCTCTCACTGTGCCTGTTAAACCAAATTAAAATCATTTGATACTTTTTTTTCAATCCCTTTCTCCCCTTTAGATGCTAGAGGGGGGGGAAAGGGTCAGAGTAGCAGTATGGGTCAGAGTAGCTGAGAAGGGAGCGGAAACCACACACTGTAAATGAAACCTGTGCCTTGGTTCCCCAGAGAAGTCAGCTGTAAGATCTAGATGGAGGTATTGATTCGCAAATCTAAAATGTGTGTCTACGGATCTCTTTAGTGTAGTATCTAGTAGGGCTCTATCTGAACTGTGTCTGGGCCAGTGTATCGTCATAACCGTATAGGAGAATGATTCTTTATGTTCCCCTGTAGGTGTCAGGACATGTCGTTCTTCATTGTCTGGTACAACAGCAAATGACTGGACTGCTGCCCTCGCTACAGAAAGCTAAAGGCTATATTACATTTGACAAATGCTCTTTTAGACGAGCTATACAACAGTTTGTGTTCCCAATGCCATCCTGGGTGCCCAGTCTGATTTCATGCCCTGTCTTCTGTGCCCTCATCAGGACCATAGCTTTACTACATCTACCTTGCAGGAGGGGCAGCAGCTGACTGCCATATTCCTCTGAACCTTAGTGGTGTTGAAATTCTAACCAGAAGGGAAGAGCGAGATTGTAGATTCCTCAACTTATTTTATTATAAGATTTGCAAAAATGGAGCTGGTTAACAATCACACGATAGGTGCAACAGTGACGAGCCCAACAAACACGAGTTGGGTCTCTTTTGTCTGTGGCAGTTTAGCAGGTGTGTGAGGTCATAGTGGGAGCATAGAAACAAGTGATAATGGTGTGAGGTCATAGTGGGAGCATAGAAACAAGTGATAATGGCAGTTTTGTTGCTCCTTTCTGCTGATGGAATTGTTTCTGCTGCTCAAACTAGCCTTTTCTCTTCATTTCTCCACACAGCTGTGCCCTTGAAAGATAGGAAAAGAACAGGAAGGACCAAATACCTGGTTACTCTGACAGCCCTTTGTCTTGGCCAGGTGACTACAGTAAGTTACTCAGAAAATGGGAGAGGGCACAGGCTTCTTCTTACATGAAAGAAACAGACTATGGAAATTGACAGGTGTAAGTAAGGCTTATACAAATGAGGCTGGTGTTTCACTCGCCCTACAGACCATGTTGAGGATTTAAATGTCCATTTATCTTGGGTGCACCTCATGTCTAGAGGCCTTTTCTCAGTGCATATTTACATTTAACATTACATGTAAATTAAACAAATTTATATTGCTTGAATCTTTTCAAACTTAAGCTGGATAGGAAGCCACAAATTTAGTGATTGAAATGGACCCTTCGTACTGTTGTTGGCAGGGACACTTACTCCGTTCCTTACTTCTTGGTGAACGGTGTGGCGGTGGTCCATCCAATACTGTTC
Source organism: Oncorhynchus kisutch (assembly GCF_002021735.2). Lineage (NCBI taxonomy): Eukaryota > Metazoa > Chordata > Actinopteri > Salmoniformes > Salmonidae > Oncorhynchus > Oncorhynchus kisutch. The sequence goes on along the minus strand of NC_034189.2, from coordinate 21,450,147 downwards.
TCCAGGCAGGATTGGTAGTCATGATGGTGGACTTGGTCATTTCTTGCAGCACTGGTAAGTATTTCAGTTCAATATCAGACCTGAAAGGACTGAAAAGGCTTAAAAAGATGGCTTGATTGCCAGAATCTCTTTCTACTTACCCAGAGTCAGATTAACTCATGGATACCATTTTTCTTTATGGCGCTGCGTGCAGTTTGAAGTTGCTAACTAGCATTTGCGCAATTGCTAACAGGCGTTTCTACCTTACACTTCCTTAAAACTGCACGCATAGATCTAAAAATGGTATCCATGAGTTAATCTATTTGAGTCGTCGAAGATTTCTCCTTGGCTGAGCGGGGCGCAAGGAATATATTCTGATCAGTCACTGGAGGAAAAGGGGATCAAGTCTCTGTTCCGCTTCAGGGCAGTGCTGTAGGGTATTGAAGGGAACAACGCAAAGATAGGGCTTCATCGGCACTTGTGAATTCTAATCCAGCCACAAAAAACCTTCCCAGTGCTCTGAGAAAAGGACGAAGTAGGAGAAAAAAAACATTTGAGTGCCCTGACTACAGTGACTTAAGACCAGTTTATTGTAAATTGAGACAATATCCTTTCCCTCTACCCTACTTTCCCCAAATAACTGACTTATCAGTAGAAGTAGCCGATGACAATGGGCTACATGGACACTGAAAAATACATTTCAAAGGGAAACATATTGCATGCATGTCAAGTTGTGTGTATCAGAATAGGATGGGGAATTCAGGTGTAGGAGTGGCTGTGGGTGCATAAAGTATGTTGGGAGAGAATGACTAAGTGGATATGTAAGGTTGGGAGAGAATGACTAAGTGGATACGTAAGGTTGGGAGAGAATGACTAAGTGGATACGTAAGGTTGGGAGAGAATGACTAAGTGGATACGTAAGGTTGGGAGAGAATGACTAAGTGGATACGTAAGGTTGGATACAAGCTCGGTGAGGTAAAAGGTGGTGAGGGATAGTTTAGACTTGGGAAGGATGGATTTAACCATACGTCATTTTATTTTGGACTTGCAAACCTGCTGTGACATTGCGTTCTGGATAGATTAGGAAAGGATGCCTAGTCATGATTCCTTGTCATTCTAGCTAAGATTCAATGGTGGTTATTGGTGAGAGTGGAGGATCGGGACGGGTTGACAGACACAGGTGTGTGCGCGTTTAAGGACCCTGCAGACGCCTCAGTCGTTGGGTAGGCTGTTTAGTATTTTTATCTAGTCGGATAAACACATGGACCCTCCCAATTTATAAAACCAAAGTTGTGCCCCTGAATTAAAGCATTGGGCATGTTCAGCAATTGATTTGAGACACCTGTCACCAGTGTAGTTAATTCCTATCTGGGGGAATCACAGCACAACGTGCTTGAAAACTGCTCATGCAATTCAATTTTACACTTGAACGTCAAACTAGTTTAGTAAGAGTCTGACATACTGAATGCCCACATGACATTTAAATGGACCTTGTTAGATTTAAAGAGCTGGGTTGAAGTGGCTTATGATGCTACCTACTGTGGTGTAGGCATCCTGATAAGGGGGAATTTTTTTATTTATTATCCCAGCACATGTACCAGGAAGGCTTTAATGGTGAAGAGTTGATTGTATATCCCACCAGGGGCAAATCTGGTGTTAAGTTTGAATTGAAGCGATTACTGAAAATCATGATGCAATACAAAAGCTGTACATTTAAATGAGGCTTTCATTGACTTTACATGACTGGCGTACAGACCTTAAGTTAACATTTAAAAACCTGTCCGAGTAAGATTTTATCCACTTTTGAACAAGGCTGTGATGTAAATGTGGTGAAGGAGTTTGAATACTTTCAAATCCACTGTATATAAAATGGTCATAAAGTCCCCAAAAGCAACTGCAGATTGCACCTTTCACGCAGGCTTTAAATTACAAGCACGAGGTAATTGCTGAGGTATTGCTGAGTCAACTTGCATAACTAAACATGTTTGCTAAAGAAGAATGACAGGTTATTTCTTTATGTCACAATGAGCATGCTAAGGGTTTTGCTATAATGTTGGGTAACACTATTTGAAGTGTCCAAGTAGCGGTCATGTAATCTCTGCCTCATTTGACAGCTAATTAAGCCTAGAGAAAAAAGCTCAACACAAGTAAACACATTCCTGGATGCAAATTCAAGACTGGAATTTTAGACCTGGAACACAAGGTCATTAGCAGAACAAAACCAGCAGGCGCTGGACCTTGTAGGGTATGAGTTGTATACCCCTGAGCAAAGGCTGCATTTACACAGGCAGTCTTTATCTTTTACCCGATTGGAGACAATCAACTACTGGAAAAATTATTGGCTGCGTTTACACAGGCAGTCCCACAAAACACGGAATTTGAAGTCTGCAGTTAAGCTTGGTATAGTGCTTTTAAAAACAAAAAAAAGGTACTGGAGGAAGTCTTCAAGAGCCAACAATTTATTAATTTTAAATAGAGTAATAACATGAAAGTATTGATTCAATGCTAGTTTAAATTGCTGGGTGTGGCCAGGGGACCCAAATTAATTTAGTAGATTGTTGTAACAGGATACTTTAGTCCGTGTCAGTCAAGGAATCACAATGAGAGTCTGGCCTCTGGCAAAGCTAAACTGAATTTAAAAAATAAAGTTAATTCCATCAGGTCATTTGGAACCCAGCTGTTTACTGAAGACTCAGTTTTCATTGGAACCTGGTCAGCGAGAGTGTGACTGGGTCTCCCTCAGATCCTGAGATTGAAAGTCCAAACTTCCAAAGCACATTAAGATTGTTCTAGTCAAAAGCACTCATTCACCAGATTGACAAAATGTAATGTGACTTTCAGAAAGTAAATTAAATATCCCATCAACATACAATGGGGTGAGTGGGACACTGCTTAGTAGCGCAGCCCCTTTAGGACCAGATATCCAATGTTTCTATTGACAAATCCAAATCACGTTAGACTCAGTGCGCACGTTAGACTCAGAGGCGTTACGAAATGTAGAGCCATACCTATAAGATGTCTGATGACAAGCCTGTCTTCAGGTGAGTATTGCTTGTAGAACACAATCCCATTCACCACTGGTAGTCCATCTGAAAGGATTGCCAATCAATTTAATCCAAAGATACTATGGGACAAAGCCACTACTAGCCTAGAGACTTTGAACCCTGCCATGACTTTGTTTTACAGGTGTAGAGTCCAAAGTTAGAACCCTGGTGGGTGTCAACGGTCTCTTGGGGCCTGCAGGTGGAGTCCAGGAGGGAGGTTCTGCACCAATGATGGCCAGAGTACAGTTTGTTGTCAGTCCTCACCCCTTCTGTGGAAGGCACTGGAGAGAAGTGACATACCAGATGCAATATCATCCAATAATCAGATTGAAATGCGTGGAGAAGTCAGATGCTCAGCGCAACTGAAATGAAGAGGACCTGAAACACAACCGACACCAATATGTAGTGACCCTACATAGTCTTGCAGATGGGCTCAGTAGTTGTGACGAGGCAGCGTTTGGTAGAGGCATGCTGAGCTTCCAGCGTCTTGGCGTCCCTCTATAGGATTTAAAATGAGCCAGTTTGGTACAATGTCATATCCTGCGATGTAAAGTTGTACCTTCATGATGGAAAACTGGCATAAAACCACAGCTACAATAGTTTCCATTAAATAGTGATGTGACCACCTTACCTCAGATGTATCCGGTGGTGGAGAGAAACATCCATGGTCACTGGTTTTCATAGAGCATAATGTACCTACGATGCATAGCCAGGTCAGGTCCGACGCCAACCTCCCACGTGTAGTTGAATGGTTGGATGCCCCACTGAAAGCTGATGCCCTCTGTGCAGGTGCCTTTTGAAGGCTGGTGGGAGAGAAGTAATGTTCATGAAAATATTTTGTAGCTGGCTGTGATGGTCAAGGACACGTTAAAAAATTTTTTTATATGAAGCATGGAGACTTTGCTAGTGGTTGGGTCACTGGGCTCCATCAGTTGCCATAAGGCAGTGTCAGAACCAGAAGGCTAGGAAGATCATTGTGAAGACACTTGCAGCCAAGGTCTTAAAGCCAAAGGTTCAAGTCAACTTACAAATGTCATTGAACCGAGCCATGACCAGGCAGTAGTGGCGTAAGGTAGCCTAGCAGTTAGAGCATTGAGCCAGTAATTGAAAGGTCGCTGGTTCAAATTCCGGAGCCGATAAGGCAAAAAATATAATTTACTGAATGTGCCCTCATTTTCTCCAGGGGCACCATAAAACAGATCAACTTTTGTAGAGCACCTGAGGCAGGATTACTGAAGTGTAGTTGGAGTCCAGCGACTGGAAACCCTCCCCTCTTCAATTAAGTACTGAATGAGGGACTCGTGGCCAACAACTAATGAAATGCATACAACGTATCTAGTAGCCACTGCGGGACATGGCACTCCCCAGTTTCACTAAACAATTTATGGCAATGGTGTTATTCAGTAACTTACAGTTCTTGGAACAATGGGGTCTTCGAATGGAACCTGGATGACAGCCACATCAGTTCCGTTGGCATGGAAAACCCTAGTGAAGGGGGTAGACAATTTGAATAGCCTCTGGTATGGAGTAGTGTCCCTTGAGCTTCACAGCCATCAGGTCATCATAGGGGAAGTTCCCCGGGTACACAAACACTTGATTCTCCAGGACTGTCATCCTCCTCCCACCATACACACGTATGGTAGGAGGAGGATGACAGTTATGTAGCAACCATTACAAGGAGGCAGATCTTACTTTCATGACACAGGGACAAGATAATTGTTGACATATTGCAGGGTAACTGTTACATTGTAGGCTGTATACATCTACAATATAATTAAAATGTAGGGTCCTTTACAGTCCAGTGTTGATGCAGGATAATGCATGCTGGTTAAAGTGGAGAACTCTTTACTCTTTGACAACCTAAAATCCCAACGTGCTACTGCTCAAGGCACCAGGAGGATCAGTTGTCAGGCAAAGGAGACATTTCTGATTGGTTACTGAAGCTCCTTAAGGTTAACGGTGAAGAGTTGTTGGCACAGACTGGGCGTGGCCATGGACCTGTGAAGGGTGAGTCTGGTTTCTACGCCGCCATTGTCCATAAGTGTTCATATTAGAGACTGACCTCAAACTCATTGCGCATGTTATGGTCAAGTCTGATTTTCAAAGGCTTACACTTCCAATGTCTTGAAACAAAACCATGTCAATAAAAAGGGTTAGAGGTCAGTGTAGGAAGACCCGTAGGAAATCTTCCCTGTAGTGTTTGTCAAAGAGTTCCTCAGATGGTGTGGGGTGTGGTGTGGGGGCTGTGCTTTGGCAAAGTGGGTGGGGTTATATCCTTCCTGTTTGGCCCTGTCCGGGGGTGTCCTCGGATGGGGCCACAGTGTCTCCTGACCCCTCCTGTCTCAGCCTCCAGTATTTATGCTGCAGTAGTTTATGTGTCGGGGGGCTGGGGTCAGTTTGTTATATCTGGAGTACTTCTCCTGTCCTATTCGGTGTCCTGTGTGAATCTAAGTGTGCGTACTCTAATTCTCTCCTTCTCTCTCGGAGGACCTGAGCCCTAGGACCATGCCCCAGGACTACCTGACATGACGACTCCTTGCTGTCCCCAGTCCACCTGGCCATGCTGCTGCTCCAGTTTCAACTTCCACCTGACTGTGCTGCTGCTCCAGTTTCAACTGTTCTGCATTATTAATATTATTATTATTATTATTATTATTATTATTATTATTATTATTATTATTATTATTATTATTATTATTATTATTATTATTATTATTCGACCATGCTGGTCATTTATGAACATTTGAACATCTTGGCCATGTTCTGTTATAATCTCCACCCGGCACAGCCAGAAGAGGACTGGCCACCCCACATAGCCTGGTTCCTCTCTAGGTTTCTTCCTACGTATTGGCCTTTCTAGGGAGTTTTTCCTAGCCACAGTGCTTCTACACCTGCATTGCTTGCTGTTTGGGGTTTTAGGCTGGGTTTCTGTACAGCACTTTGAGATATCAGCTGATGTACGAAGGGCTATATAAATAAATTTGATTTGATTTGAGATAGTTTCACTCTGACGTGCCTTAGCAATAAGACTTAGTTTCAATACCAGTAAAGCCCAATAGGTCAGACGCCGCAAGGTATCAATCCCAACAGTCAAGCTTAAAGACATTAGGTTACCATTGGCCTGAAGTGTATTCTAATAAAGTAAATTACAAATTCTTACCCCTTGGAGGCACAGCATCATGTACACCCACAAACACTGCATCTAGTAAGGAAACTAGAGGGGTGAGACTGAAGCAACTGGTAACCAATTAACAGAACACATTGAAGCTCAATTATAGAAGTTAATATTTTATAAAACAGTACATTTAAAAATGGAGCTTACCTGTGAAATCCAGCTGACATTTTTCATGAAGCTGCAGATCTTGGAATACAGATTGCAATTCTAGCAGCAAGAGACAAGCAAAAAGACAAACATGAGAAGTAAAGCAATGTCTTTCAATTGTTCTCCCATTATCAGAAGTAAAAATGGCAAAGTTGCATAAAGATCGAGGAATTCAGATATTAAGTATTTGTTTTCAGCACTATCCACAGAGTGGTTTTATACTTTCCTATCCTAATGACATAATTGTCAACATACTTGCAAAAGTTGCCGATCTGCAATTTCACTGATGTACTAAGTGTCTACGTAGTCTTATATCATTGAAAATCGGTGTAATGCATTTAGCAGGAACGTATACAGATCTACAGAGACGATTAAGATGTCCCTGAAATGGCCAGCAGGTGGCGCCTTGGGCATTTACCAAACGCCAATGCTCGTCAATTGGCTGTGACACCCTGTGGATCATCAACAACAAAACTTGTTCCAAAATGTTTCAGTACCTTGAAAACATATTGGTAATTAATTAGAAATAGGTGAATCTTATGAAACTTACATGATTGTAATGACAGTTTTGGTAGTCTATTTTCATTGCGCACTGTTTTGAGGTTGTCCTTGCAAATGTTGTTGTAGTGAAATATAAAAGTATTGGCAGTGATAGAAGAACTTCCATGTTGTTGCTCATAAGGTCAATGTGGGTTTTCAAGCATTAAACCCTACTGATACACAAGTAACAATTTAGTAGACTGTGAAAAACACGCTATAATTGAATTGCCAAGCAGTCGCCTACAATGAGCAACAACAGAGCAGATGGAGAAGACACAAAAACATTACAATCATCTTGACTAGTTTGAGATATTCAGCCTATACCTTTTTTATGTCATATACCAATATCTGTGTTGTCTTTCCTCCAACAACAGAGCCCAAGGCAGGTGGCCCTTCCTCCATTCTCCAACCGGACCCTCCCCCATCCCTCCTTCCTGCCCCTGTACATGGCAGCCAAAGGGTTGGCCCAGTACCCCTGGAGACTCCATCAACAGCCAGGTGAGAACAGGACAGGGGCACCACCACCCCTCTCAGGTGGGTTAGTGCAATCAATGATCCTTGGGATGTCCTTACCCTAAACCTTCACCATACGCCCTACCTAACTCTAACCTTAGTCTTAATCATTTAAATGTTCAACTTCAACAGGGTGACGTCAGAGTTGGGACGTCCCAAGGATCCTCTTTAGACTTTATCCTCTCAGGTGCCTACAGTACTTAGCTCTTGTACCCTCTGCTAAGCTTTGACCTTTAGCGATTTGCTACATACCAGCCTGCGTCAAATTTGACAGTGCTTTTACACAGCCAGTATTCAAATTACACATTTTGGGGGTGCCTTGAAAATAGTAGGGCTGTATGTTTGCCTTTTAAACTCTCATCCCTTTTTAATGTTCAATTTGACACTTTTGGCCCCTGATTTGACCCTAACCCTTATTGTAAACCCTAACCGTAACCTTAGCAAGCAGATGCTTATCAACAGATAGTCTACTTTTTATTTTTATTTTTTATTTCACCTTTATTTAACCAGGTAGGCTAGTTGAGAACAAGTTCTCATTTGCAACTGCGACCTGGCCAAGATAAAGCATAGCAGTGTGAACAGACAACACAGAGTTACACATGGAGTAAACAATTAACAAGTCAATAACACAGTAGAAAAAAAAGGGGAAAGGGGCTAATAATTACAATTTTGCAGATTAATAACACTGGAGTGATAAATGATCAGATGGTCATGTACAGGTAGAGATATTGGTGTGCAAAAGAGCAGAAAAGTAAATAAATAAAAACAGAATGGGGATGAGGTAGGTAAAAATGGGTGGGCTATTTACCGATAGACTATGTACAGCTGCAGCGATCGGTTAACTGCTCAGATAGCAGATTTTTGAAGTTGGTGAGGGAGATAAAAGTCTCCAACTTCAGCGATTTTTGCAATTCGTTCCAGTCACAGGCAGCAGAGAACTGGAACGAAAGGCGGCCAAATGAGATGTTTTCTTTGCTGGAGCGCGTGCTACGGATGGGTGTTGCCATCGTGACCAGTGAACTGAGATAAGGCGGAGCTTTACCTAGCATGGACTTGTAGATGACCTGGAGCCAGTGGGTCTGGCGACGAATATGTAGCGAGGGCCAGCCGACTAGAGCATACAAGTCACAGTGGTGGGTGGTATAAGGTGCTTTAGTGACAAAACGGATGGCACTGTGATAAACTGCATCCAGTTTGCTGAGTAGAGTGTTGGAAGCAATTTTGTAGATGACATCGCCGAAGTCGAGGATCGGTAGGATAGTCAGTTTTACTAGGGTAAGTTTGGCGTCGTGAGTGAAGGAGGCTTTGTTGCGGAATAGAAAGCCGATTCTTGATTTGATTTTCGATTGGAGATGTTTGATATGAGTCTGGAAGGAGAGTTTACAGTCTAGCCAGACACCTAGGTACTTATAGATGTCCACATATTCAAGGTCGGAACAATCCAGGGTGGTGATGCTGGTCGGGCGTGCGGGTGCAGGCAGCGAACGGTTGAAAAGCATGCATTTGGTTTTACTAGCATTTAAGAGCAGTTGGAGGCCACGGAAGGAGTGTTGTATGGCATTGAAGCTCGTTTGGAGGTTAGATAGCACAGTGTCCAAGGACGGGCCGGAAGTATATAGAATGGTGTCGTCTGCGTAGAGGTGGATCAGGGAATCGCCCGCAGCAAGAGCAACATCATTGATATATACAGAGAAAAGAGTCGGCCCGAGGATTGAACCCTGTGGCACCCCCACAGAGACTGCCAGAGGACCGGACAGCATGCCCTCCGATTTGACACACTGAACTCTGTCTGCAAAGTAATTGGTGAACCAGGCAAGGCAGTCATCCGAAAAACCGAGGCTGTTGAGTCTGCCGATAAGAATATGGTGATTGACAGAGTCGAAAGCCTTGTCAAGGTCGATGAAGACGGCTGCACAGTACTGTCTTTTATCGATGGCGGTTATGATATCGTTTAGTACCTTGAGTGTGGCTGAGGTGCACCCGTGACCGGCTCGGAAACCCGATTGCACAGCGGAGAAGGTACGGTGGGATTCGAGATAGTCAGTGACCTGTTTGTTGACTTGGCTTTCGAAGACCTTAGATAGGCAGGGCAGGATGGATATAGGTCTGTAACAGTTTGGGTCCAGGGTGTCTCCCCCTTTGAAGAGGGGGATGACTGCGGCAGCTTTCCAATCCTTGGGGATCTCAGACGATATGAAAGAGAGGTTGAACAGGCTGGTAATAGGGGTTGCGACAATGGCGGCGGATAGTTTCAGAAATAGAGGGTCCAGATTGTCAAGCCCAGCTGATTTGTACGGGTCCAGGTTTTGCAGCTCTTTCAGAACATCTGCTATCTGGATTTGGGTAAAGGAGAACCTGGAGAGGCTTGGGCGAGTAGCTGCGGGGGGGGGGGGGTGGAGCTGTTGGCTGAGGTTGGATTAGCCAGGCGGAAGGCATGGCCAGCTGTTGAGAAATGCTTGTTGAAGTTTTCGATAATCATGGATTTATCGCTGGTGACCGTGTTACCTAGCCTCAGTGCAGTGGGCAGCTGGGAGGAGGTGCTCTTGTTCTCCATGGACTTCACAGTGTCCCAGAACTTTTTGGAGTTGGAGCTACAGGATGCAAACTTCTACCTGAAGAAGCTGGCCTTAGCTTTCCTGACTGACTGCGTGTATTGGTTCCTGACTTCCCTGAACAGTTGCATATCGCGGGGACTATTCGATGCTATTGCAGTCCGCAACCGGATATTTTTGTGCTGGTCGAGGGCAGTCAGGTCTGGAGTGAACCAAGGGCTGTATCTGTTCTTAGTTCTGCATTTTTTGAACGGAGCATGCTTATCTAAAATGGTGAGGAAGTTACTTTTAAAGAATGACCAGGCATCCTCAACTGATGGGATGAGGTCAATGTCCTTCCAGGATACCCGGGCCAGGTCGATTACCTGTAGAGCATTTACAGATGGACTTTGCAGACTATCCAAATGAACTGTCAGTTTTGACTTTTGAACCACTCCCCCCAAAACCTAGGAAGAAACCTAGAGAGGAACCTGGCTATGAGGGGTGGCCAGTCCTCTTCTGGCTGTGCCGGGTGGAGATTATAACAGATTATAACAGAACATGGCCAAGATGTTCAAATCTTCATAAATGACCAGCATGGTCAAATAATAATAATCACAGTAGTTGTCGAGGGTGCAGCAAGTCAGCACCTCAGGAGTAAATGTCAGTTGGCTTTTCATAGCCGATCATTAAGAGTATCTCTACCACTCCTGCTGTCTCTAGAGAGTTGAAAACAGCATGTCTGGGACAGGTAGCACGTCCGGTGAACAGGTCAGGAATCCATAGCCGCAGGCAGAACAGTTGAAACTGGAGCAGCAGCATGGCCAGGTGGACTGGGGACAGCAAGGAGTCCTCATGCCAGGTAGTCCTGAGGCATGGTCCTCCGATAAAGAGAGAATTAGAGAGGGCATACTTAAATTCACACAGGATAAGACAGGAGAAGTACTCCAGATATAACAAACTGACCCTAGCCCCCCCGACACATAAACTACTGCAGCATAAATACTGGAGGCTGAGACAGGAGGGGTCAGGAGACACTGTGTCCCCATCCGATGATACCCCCGGACAGGACCAAACAGGAAGGATATAACCCCACCCACTTTGCCAGTGTTATTTGTCACTATTAAGCATTTAACAATTTCATTGGAACATTAAACTTAAACCCTGTATGAATCATGGATCTTTAACATCTCGGAAAGTGCACTATGCCTACGTAACATTTCACTATGTTTCGCCTTGAAAACAGTTCTCATCGGCACACTAATCCCAAAGAATGTAGTCCTATGCCATTGCAAAACAGATCCTTCTAACCGACATTAACCTCTTCTAACTGAAAGAGTCACTTTATAGGCCTACTGTCATTAACGTATGCTGCACATAGCTGTAGGCTAGTTGTCTAGTGATATTGTTGACCATCAGCTGATCCAGGAAAGAAAACAAATATTGATAGAAAATAATCAAGTTAAATGGTCTACTACTTCTGGGCAGGGAGAACGCCAGTACCCACCCGCACCTGAAAAACAAAGCAATGAACACTCTGACTGACAAAAGAATGATACATCAACGGATAAATGTAATGCGTTGGAATAAAGGCATAACTTTTATCAAGGACACATGACACAAACACATAGTGAAGATGAGGAAGTACAAAGGAAAATCTGTGCATAAAGGAGCTCATCAGAGGCCGAAATTGCACTACTGCGTGAACAGTGCCACCACATTACAGTGCTTTAAATCTAAACTGGACATAGGTGGTCGGTCGGCGCAGTCTTTTCTTTTTCCCTCAGTGGGTCCACTGAAGCTAGTAGTTGGATATATTCCTATCTGACAAACAGAAGTCAAAGGGTTCGTCTGGGGGACACTCAGTCGGTCTCTCTTTGCTATAACATTGGGGTTCCACAAGGGTCAATATAACTGAATTGTATTGTCTACAGTTCATTCGGAAAGTATTCAGACCCTTTGACTTTTTCCACATTTTGCTACGTTACAGCCCTGTTCTAAAATGTATTACATTGTTTCCTTTCCTCATCTACACACAATACCCCATAATTGCATAGCAAAAACAGGTTTTTAGAGATGTTTTCACATTTATAAAGAATAAAAGACTGAAATATAACATTGACAGAAGTATTCAGACCCTTTACTCAGTACATTGTTGAAGCACCTTTGGCAGCGATTACAGCCTTGAGTCTTCTTAGGTATGACGCTACAAGCTTGGCACATCTGTATTTGGGGACTTTCTCCCATTCTTCTCTGCAGATCCTCTCAAGCTCTGTCAGGTTGGACGGGGAGAGTCACTGCACAACTATTTTCAGGTCTCTCCAGAGATGTTCGATCGGGTTCAAGTCCAGGCTCTGGCTGGGCCACTCAAGGACATTCAGAGACTTGTCCCAAAGCCACTCTTGCGTTGTCTTGGCTCTGTGCTTAGGGTCATTGTCTTGTTGGAAGGTGAACCTTTGCCCCAGTCTGAGGTCCTGAGTGCTCTGGAGCAGGTTTTCAACAAGGATCTCTCTCGACTTTGCTCCGTTCCTCTTTCTCTCGATTCTGACTAGTCTCCCAGTCCATGCCACTGAAAAACATCCCCACAGCATGATGCTGCCACCACCATGCTTCACCGTAGGGATGGTGCCAGGTTTCCTCCAGACGTGACACTTGGCACACATTATTCCATTTCTGTTAGTCGCATGTCTGTGGAACTTGTTCAGTTTATGTCTCAGTTGTTGAATCTTGTTATGTTCATACAAATATTTACAGCTTAAGTTTGCTGAAAATAAACGCAGTTGACAGTGAGAGGATGTTTCTTTTTTTTGCTGAGTTTATATATGCATGAGATATTGCCTCACATGCTGGTCACAAGCAGGAGCTACCCTTCTGAAACCAATTGAATCACTCCACAAACAAACACGTTAGAGTTTTGGTAACAAACCGAACAGTTACCACCACTGTCACATCATTCACCAACATAATTGATTTAGTCTGGATAGTTTTAAGCAGAATGTAGATGCAAGCCTTGTCTTACAGATCCTGCATGGTCTTGCCCCTTCACCTCTATGCCGGCATATCATGCTGAAGGAAAGCACTTCCGGGATAACAAGGGCAGTAAACTAGAGGTGACTGCGTTGTCCCTTTCCGACACCGTAAACTCAGTCAATCGACCTTCTCTGTTAGAGCTATAATATACTTGAATACACTGCCCATGGACTTGAGAAACTGCACTGATTATTGCACTTTTAAATTGAAATTGAAAACATGGCTCAAATCTATCCAAACCTGAGTTATCTGTGGTTCCTCATATGTAAGACGACAGTTGATGATATTGTTGTTGTTGTTAGAATTATATGTTATTGGATGTATTTGTATTTAGTATTTTCTTGTGTGAGTATTTGTAGTGTGACTGTGTAATTTCCCTTACCTGCCCTGGGACTACGGGTGCCAATTAGCTTTTGGCTAACCCTGGCACATTTTATATGGATGTTTCATTATTGTAATATGAATGTGCATGAATAAAATAAAAACACAAATAAATGGTTTAAACCATGACAGAGGTGGGATGAATGTTTGCTATGGAAGCTTCTTTATATTTAACACTGTAAAACATATTCACCACTACATTCATAGCATTATTTAGAGACCTCCCTCTCCAAGTTTGACTTCTGTTGCATTTAGGGGAGCTGAGACCCCCCCCCCCCCCACACACACACACTGTAATTTACACCCTGGTAGTTGGTATTCAGGTTTACCTAATGCAGGAGAGTAAAGTGCTCTACAGGTGTGTGTCTACCTTGCACACACTGAATATGTTAAATGGGGGTGGCAGGTAGCCTGGCGGGTAGGAGCGTTGGGCCAGTCACAAAAAGGTTGCTGGGCCAACTTCAACCAGTAAAATGGTTTTTTGGCTATATTTTTGCTACAGCCTATAACAATGAGCATTAGCATTCTAGCTAACAACCGCTGCATCCAAAATAGTTATTTTGCAAAGCTCACAAACAAATATAACCCTAGCTACTGTTCAAGCAAGAATCAGAACATCATTGTAAGCATATGAGAACTTATATTTAGTTTCAGAAGTAGTAAAACCTTAAATCTAGGCTATGTTGAATGGGCGCAGATGGTGATGGCTTTCTTACTGCCGCCAAGAGTCGCGTGCATCTGGGGGGAAAAAGGGTCTATATGATCCACTAATGCCACCCTCAGGAACAACCACATGGACATAACAGAGGAAAGAATGGTAAATGGAATGGAAGGACTCAATAGGCTACAAATTGAAGGAAACGAACACTAAAGTGACAGATTTAAATGTATGTACAGACGGGTGTCTCCCTATAGTGGCTAATATTTAACATGATACAAATTGTAAAATAAAACAGAGAAAAGCCCTGGCATTACCACAGAGTTTACACCTATGAGGCCTGCTGTAGAATTAACACACATATGGTATCATAATACTAGAGTAGGACTCAACTAGATGTTTCAGCTCTATGTTACCGATATTGCGACTCTACCGTCAAATGTATTCAACCCTGTAGTGATTACGAAACCGCAGCAGTAGGGCACACACACACACACACACACACACACACACACACACACACACACACACACACACACACACACACACACACACACACACACACACACACACACACACAAAAAATATGTTAAAAAAAATAGGTGTACTTATGTCTGAGGGAAATTACTCTACCGGTTCTCCTAGTCTGCCCGTATCTCAGGTATGTTGGTGTTAACTGGAGTATGTGACTGACTGTGTGTTTGGGAGCATTATGGGCTATCAATGCATTCCTGTGATGACTACTGTAGGTTAATCATTGTCTGTTGGCAGTGTGTTACATAATGAAGACATTTTTAGCCACCAACCTGATGATATATGTCGTTTTCTATTGTCACATACACCAGATAGGTTCAGTGAAATGTGTTTTACAAGGTTAGCCATAGTAGTACGACGCCCCTGGAGCAAATTAGGGTTAAGTGGCACGCTCAAGGGCACATTGAAAGACTTTCTCCTTGTTGGCTCGGGTATTCGATCCAGTGACTTTTCAGTTACTGGCCCAATGCTCTAACCACTAGGCTACCTGCTGCCATGGTATACCTGAATCACATATTGTCGCAGGGGCACTTTTCAATTGGGGCTTTCCTTTGGCAGTGTGGGGTTAGGTGCAAGTTCAAACACACACACACACACACACACACACACACACACACACACACACACACACACACACACACACACACCTGTAGGATAATTAAGCAAACTTTACAGGGATAAGTATACTAGGTTCAGAAGAAGTTTCTCATCCTTTTCCTCCTGTAAGACTACATATCATTTCCTGGTTCTTAAAAGTTCCCTAAAGAAACCCTATCCCATAACTTCACCAAATGACTCATTTGAACAAAACAAAACATGCCAATCAAACAATTTGATAAGATAGAGCTCCTCCAAATGCTCCTTATGTCTCCAGCTAAGAGTTCTTCAGGGGAGTATGCATAGCAAGCACTGGTTCACTCTCCCCTATCCAGTTTAATATTCCAGCAACGTTCTAGTGACGTTATGTAAACGTTCGACTGACATTCTGCGGAGTGTCTGTCGATGTTCTCCTGATGTCAACATTACGGGGTAGTCTTGGTCATGTTGTTGGTGACAATGCTGGCGGCCTGAATGACCCGATAGCGTTCTCGAAGGTTCCGCCGCCTCACATGCTCGTTGGTGATCTCTACAGCGTTCTCCACAGGAAACCAACCCTTCTGTCCGTTGGAGAGACGGATCCCCTCGTACCAACCTAGAGGGAGGGGAGGAAGAGGGAGCGGAGCGATAGGATGTTTACATATCAAATCATGCAGAATAACCAACATCACAAATCAATAAACTGCTAGCAGGTACAGTGTTGAATTAGAATTGTCGGGATAAAGATGTACAAAGAGGGGGGTTGAGGGAAAGATGAGAGTTTAATGTATTACTGTGTTATCATTTTATCAAGTAAAACATTATTTTTTTCTGGTTTGTAAAATATAGTGCTACCCAGTATCCTAAACCAACCACGGGTCGGGACATTTGTTTTCTGCCGGGTCTTACCCTCGTTGGTCTTGCGCACCACGTTGATGATCTCAGTGGCTTCTAGGTTGAGCTCATCAGCCTGCTGAGCAACATACTGCTCCACACACTGCACCTGAGGACAGTCTGAGGACAGAGACAAGACTAAATATCAACAAACCGAACAATTATAAACCACAAGTGCAAATAGCACAAAGTGTGTCCATGTAAGGTAAACTGAGGATAGATGTCAGTGTTGATGGTTGAATTTAGCCCAGTCACTACAAGCTGCCTTACTGCAGCTAATTATAGGTTGTGTGTCACCAAGCTAAACCAGTCGCTCACCCCAGTCCTCATAGACAACCTCCTCCTTGTCCCCATCAGGTTTCATGGGGTCAGGGAACGCTGCTATCCACCGGTGCAGGTCAGACCTGAGAAGAATGGATGAGGGGAAAAGAAAGGCAAGAAGAGAAAAGGAGAGAGAATGGACATGTGAAACAGACCATAGAGACACACACACAAATACCACATCTGTAAACAAAAATAGGTGTACTTATGTCTGAGGGAAAATACTGTACCAGTTCTCCTAGTCTGCCCGTATCTCAGGTATGTTGGTGTTAACTGGAGTATGTGGCTGACTGTGTGTTTGTGAGCATTATGGGCTGTCAATGCATTCCTGTGATGACTACTGTAGGTTAATCATTGTCTGTTGGCAATGTGTTACATAATGAAGACATTTTTAGCCACCAACCTGATGATATATGTCGTTTTTTATTGTCACATACACCAGATAGGTTCAGTGAAATGTGTTTTACAAGGTTAGCCATAGTAGTACTACGCCCCTGGAGCAAATTAGGGTTAAGTGGCACGCTCAAGGCCACATTGAAAGACTTTCTCCTTGTTGGCTCGATCCAGTGACATTTCAGTTACTGGCCCAATGCTCTAACCACTAGGCTACCTGCTGCCATGGTATACCTGAATCACATATGCTCTTTCACTTCCTCTCGCGCTTTCTACCTCTTCTTCTGTCGCTTTCTGTCTCTCTTCAACATCTCTACGGAACCTCTCTCTGCCTTTCTGTACTGTTTCTCTCTCATTACGGGGTATTATGTGTAACATACGCACCATACACATGTACACATGGTTTTATTTCTCTCTCTCTCTCTTTCTTTCTCTCACACACACACACACACACACACACACACACACACACACACACACACACACACACACACACACACACACACACACACACACACACACACACACACACACACACACACACACACACTGTGTGAACTACTCACTGTGAAGGGGCCTTCATCAGTCTCTCCATCATGCGTCCCTGGTGGTTCTCCAGTAGAGTCAGACAGAAGCAGTGTTCATAGCTAGGGTTGGAGACCTGGTCGTCTCCTATTGGCTGAACCTGGACCAGGGTGCGGTGGGCGTGGTCCAACACCACGAAACGCTCTGAACTAGCAGGGATGAGAGGAGGAACCAAACACATTGAAGGCAGTCTAGGATGAGTCCTAGAATGTATGAATGTAGAGCCATCCTCTACTCTAGCACAACATTTGCTTATAAATGATTTGTGAATCATTGATGAGGGATAAAGGCCTTAGGAAGGTTTATAAAGGCTTCATAAAGCCTTATGAACACCATATGGGGGACTCACCCCTTCTTGGTGGCGATGATGAGCAGGTCGTTGAAGAGGAAGAGGTAGACGGGGGTGAACTTGTGACCCAGGTTGAAAAGGGTGCTCCCTTTGGCCATCTCCTGTAACTCCCCACGCTTCTCCAAGACACGGGTTTGGGAAATGATGGGGATGGCCTGATAGAGAGGGAGGGAAAGAGAGGTGGAGAGGATAGATGGAGAGAAAGGGAGAAGGGGGATAGATTGAGAGAGGGGGGTAGAAAGAGAGAGAGAGAAATGTATAAGAATCAAGCTGAAAGGGATAGGGTTCTAGTGTATTTGGGTGGTGAATTAACTGACTGACTGACTGATTAATTGATTACCTTGAGCTTGTCAAACTCCAACGTCTTGGAGAGGTGGATCAGCTCTTCCACCTGTTTCATCTTTCCTACCTGGGTGTTGCACTCCTCTATGATCTGAGACAGAGGGATAGAAAGAGGAAGACAGAGAGAGACAAAAACAAAGAGAAATTGTGTGAGAAAAAGAACAAGAGACGGAATGAAAGAGACCTCTTGGCAGCTCCTCCACGTTTCCTTTCACACAGGCATGTGGAACAATCCACATAACCCTTCTCTCATGTCATGAAAATCCATGTTCCTCTATTTCACAAGTGTATCACGTTCATCTCTTTTTCAAGAGGTTCCTGCTCTACTTGAATAACATTAGCTGGTACTCCAGTGTCAGACAGTCTTCATCTCTCTCAACCTGTACTTGGTCATATTGTCTGCGGTGACACAATAGGACATCAATCCCACACGAAAGACCAGGGGACTGGCGTCATTGTTCCATAATTCCAGACTGGTGTGGACCACTGCTCTAGAATGGAACAGTCAGAATGTCTGTGGACGGGCAGACGGATGGGTGGAAAGACGAAAGGTGCGGTTACCTTAGAAACAGAGTCCAAGGCGTTGGAGGCAGTCTGCTCTTCTTTCGTCCCCAAATGTGTTCTCTTCAGGATGTTCTGATAAACAACAACCACAAGCCATGTTATACAAGACAAACAAACAAGACAAACAAAAAAAGTATAAAATCATAAGGTTTATCGCTTTTCCCTACGATCACACTATGTTGTAGTCCACATCACAGCGGCCCACAACAACTACAGTTACCATGATGCCCCTCACCTCGATGAGTATCTTGATGCGTGTGATTCGCTGGAAGGGCAGCAGCAGGAAGGACATGAATGGCAGCCTCTGGCACTGAGGAGACTCCTGCAGACGGGTGATGACCGTGGCAAAGTCCACATTGGTTTTCCTGTGGGGACAAACACATCATTCAGGACCCCCTCCTCCTCTGGTTGAATCAATTGTCAGACCAAGAGGCCTCTGAGTAGGTTTGCAGAATTCTGGTAACTTTCCAAAAATTCCAGTTGGAAGATTCCTAGAATCAGGATGGAGTAAGCAGAAAAAGAAAAAAATCTGGGAATCCTCCAACAGGGATTTCAGGAAAATCTGGGAATTCTGGGTGAAATTGCCAACATTTTGCAACCCTACCTGTTAGACCCAGTAATTAAGCCAGTCTTACATGAGGGAGGTGTAAGTCTTATCCTGGTAGATTTGGTTGCGGACGTAGTCGATGTAGACCGGGAAGTTGTGCTGAGCATGGAAATGGATGATGTCACAGATGTCGGAGAACACCAGACTCTCTTCCTTACGGTTCACTAAGGCCATCAGAAAACTAATGGGGGGGGGGGAAGATTTACAAAGGTCAAAGGTTATTTTTGATTTCCATTAAGGAGTTTATTAACACAACGAAACAGTGAGGGAGGAACATTTTTATTTACATTAAAGTTGGGCTACAACAAAACCCTCCACATGCTGCTGATTCAAGTCATCACTCCTTCCTTACTCTGACTCCCCACTGTTTTAGCCAAGTACCACTCTCTAGCCATCCCTCCATTCCTCCCTCTCTCTCACCTCTCGCTGACCTCCAGGACTCGCAGAACATTGGAGAAGAGAGTCTTCCTGTCCCGGATGATCAGCACCTCCTCCAGCTCCCGGGATTCCAGGAAGTGTTCATTGAGAACGCGTAGGGAACGCACGTACGACGCTTCCGATGTCAACACCTCAAACATACTCTGAGGGGAGAGAGACAATGGGATGGTGAACTTCTAATTCATACAGTACAATCAGCCCATCACTGAAATATCCCAAGACATACAATATGGGCTGATTAATATGGCCACATTTCTGTACTGAATTTTCAATTGATGGTAACTGCAGACATTCAGTCCATTAAGGTGAAATTCAGTCAACTAAAATATCAATAATTCACTTTACTTGATGACTGAAAAACCCAAGTATGGATAACTGTATATGTGGAATGTGTCTGAAAGTGGGCAGGGCAAAATAAATGGGTGGATCATCAGCAAATGGTGTAACTGATTGGTTAAATGGTTTTGATTAAGCTGTGTTGTTTTTCATTTCTTAACGCATTTTCATTGTTCAGTTCCTGTGTGGTGATACTGGTGCTTTTTCAGGATTGATGGTTTGTTTTTACGTAGCAGGTTACGAGAACTAACGTAGCAGGTTAGGAGAATTAAAGTAGCAGATTAAGGTAACAGGTTAGGAGAATGAGGTTAAGGTTAGGAAAAGGGTTAGGGTTAGGCTTAGCTAAAATGCTCTCACAGTTGCAGCCACGCAAAACTGCCCTGAGTGGCAACAAATGTGGCAAATTAGTTGCTTGCTTTTTATATACCCACTTCTGTTGATACGCCTGTTTATGTTGACACACCCATGTTCTGGCAGCCATGCCGTTAACTGTGAAAAGCTGAGCCATAAATTGCATTTGCTTCTCTATTCTCATTCCCCCCCCCCTCACCTCCTGGTACTTGCACTGTGCAGGGCTGAGGGTCTCCAGCACCCCACTTTTCCGTACTTCTGGTAGGTCCTGCCACAGGGTGCTCTGGCCCAGGGTGGGCAACGGAATAGTGGCACTGGGTGCCCCATTGCCATTGCCCACCGCCCCCACGCCCACTCCACCCCGGCGTGCAGTCCAGTCCATGTGGTAGTCAGCGCTGGCCTTGCTGGTGTTGCGGCACACCGTCTGGCGCCGGATCTCCTTGTGGATGACGGTAGCACGGTACGTCTGGTACAGAGGCACTGAGGGGTCAAAGGGCAAAGGTCAAACGCTAAAAAGGATGAGGTTTAAATATGTGTGGTATTACTCTATGGGTGACCCTCAAACAATGATGATGGACCAAGAATGCTCTGTTCCTTTGGTCTAATGTTACACCTATAGTTCTGTAACCTGATTCATGCATGACTGATATTTTGGGTGCTTTTTGGTTGTGTCAGGGGTGTCAGGTAACCTTACCATCCAGCTGTCTGGACTCCCAGGCAATAAAGCATCCTCTCCTGAGAGGGGCACTGGGAAGAAGAAGAGCAGGGTGTTATATAACTGACTGAGCTGGACAATGAATGAGTGAAAAATAGGTCTGGTTCTAACACTTTAAACATGCTTCCTTCATTCCTCCCCTCCTTTCGGTAATCACTGATAAGTGATTGGACAAATGAAACCCTATCACCGACACCAATCCAACCCTCTCTGATCTGTGGTCACTTACAGGAAGGAAGGAAGATTTTCAGCAGGGCCAAAACGAGACATGGGAGATGAGAGTACAACAGGAAATATGGAGGTCATCAGAAGAGACATAAGAGGAAGAAATAGAAGAACCTCGGGGATGAGTGAGCTCACCTGTCTTCTTCTGTGTCCTTCTCCTCTCCTTCAGCACTTCCATCCTCCTCGTGTTCTAGAGGGAGACACAAAAGCATGAACAATATACCTTTTTCTATTGTATGACCTCTCACTATAAAGGATGTCAGAAAACAGGTTTATTGCATGTTTACTTTTATAGCGACCTTTTATAGCTTGCTTGACGGAATGGACGGAGATGCCTGTCTTGGGGGGCTGAGGTGGGGGGACTCTGTTGCCCGCCCGGTGGAGTACTTTGGGACTGGCGGAAGGATTGGGGGGTGAGGGGCGCAGGGAGCACCATTCCTCCGCGGTGGGCTGGGGCAAGGCGATACCCCCCCTGGGAATGGGCATGAGGTTGTGGCCGGGTGTTTTGGACTTGTCCTGGGCGAGAGATACCCGAGGTGGGATAGCCACGGAGGCATCCTCAGTAGTCTGGGTTTGGGATGGGTCCGAATCGGACTGGACCGAAGTGTTGTCCTCCGAGTTGCTGGAGGACAGTTTTGACCAATGGACAGGTTTCTGAACCTTGATAAGGGGAATGTCCAGTTCTTGACAGATCTTTCTAGGTGTTGGATCCACCATTAGTAGAGTAGTTTCATATATAGACTCTTCCTCCTCCTCTATAGAAGCTTTAAAATGGCTTGGGAAAGATTGGGTCTGTTTAGGGGGGGTGGGGGGGCATTTTATGGCCAAGGAGGTCCCCTCCCCTCCACTCTCTTCCTCCTCTCTTTCCAGCTTAACCTCCTCCTCCTTTTCATCTTCTTTCTCTTCCTCATCGATGGGCACCCATACCAGCTTCATGCCGGGCATGTGGACGTGGCAAACACAGCTGCATTCCCAGTCAAAGCATGGGTTAAGGGGCGTGTCTGAACCGTGCTCCGCCTCTGCTTCCACTCCTCCAATCAGCTGTCGCTCTACCTCCTTTCCGCCAGGGGCTGATGGGAGAGGGAAGGACACATATCACTAAATTAGCATTAACAGAACATCACTTTTTACATCCACTGTTTGCTTAGATATTTGCAGTAATGGGAAATTAGCAAAGCATCAGAAATAATAATTTTTGTTTTGTTTTGTTTGGCTTTATTGTTAAAAGGAACCCCAAGAACTAGGGATCACTTTCTCTGTTGACCCGTGAACCTTGGCAGACTTAAACCCTTTATGGCGTTCACTGATCAATGTGAATGTGTTGCTTCCTGCCTAGAATGTTCCTACATCTGAATTATATGATAGCAGGGCATATCCCTTTCACTGTGTGTGCGTGTGTGTGTGCGTGTGCGTGTGTGTGCGTGCGTGCGTGCGCGTGTGTGTGCGTGCGCGTGTGTGTGCGTGCGTGCGTGTTTCTCTTTCTGTGTCCTGATTGACCTCAGTTCTCTAGGGAAAGGTAACAAAAGAAAACACCACCCCGACATTTTAGTCCATTGTTGACATAGTCCCACAAGTTTTCAAGATATGTACATATCAAAATACAGAAATCAATCAGGAAGTCTCCAGTGCCTGAACAGTAAAGATTGACGTGGTAGAAGCAGTCTGATGACCGTGTCATAGCATAGTTAAGAGATGAGTGAAATTATGTCACGTGGTCCTGTCTGGCTCAGGTGGTAGAGCATAGTGCTTCCACCTCCAGGGTTGTGGGTTTGATTCCCAGGGCCACCCATACGTAAAATGTATGTATGCGTGCATGACTAAGTTGCATTGGATAACAGTGTCTGCTAAACGGCATATATTATTACTTGGGAATGTGTGCGTTTTGGTTTACTATCTTTGAGGGGACCTGAAGTCCTCACAAGGATAGTAAAGCAAGGAAAAGTGGGACAAGTGGGAACATTTCACCGGTCCCCACAAGGAAAAAGTATATTTTAGAGGTTAGGGTTACAATTAGGGTTAGGTTTAGGCGTTTGGGGTTAAGGTTAGGGATTATGGAAAATAGGATTTTGAATGGGAATCAATTATTTGGTCCCCACAACGATAGAAAACCGATGTGTGTGTTTGTTGTCTTAGCCAAATTAACATCATTCTTATTTTCATAATACACAGTTCTGCTTTGTCAGATAAACGTAGGGAGGTATTATCAAGTTGTTTAGCTTCATGAGCATTTAATACTAACAGGAAACAGCCAAAAATGTGAATCTATTTTGATGTTTGTTTGTTCTTTTTTTGTTGTCAGAAATGCTATCAGCTCCTTATTTTCTTTCCCTCTGCAACAGTAGAAACAGTGAGACCCTCTTCAAGGCCTTTAAGCAGTGCAGTCTTAGACAGGGAGCCTCTGGCCCTCTCCCTGTCTTTCATTTCCTCTCGCGCTCTCTCCTCTTCTTCTGTCGCTTTCTGCCTCTCTTCGACGTCTCTATGTAACCTCTCTCTGCCTCTCTGTACCCGTTTTTCTCTCTCTCTTTCTCGCTCTCTCTGTCTGGCACACACACACACACACACACACACACACACACACACACACACACACACACACACACACACACACACACACACACACACACACACACACACACACACACACACACACACACACACTCACTTCTCTTCCCAGAGTGTGTTGGAGTACAGCCAGTCTGTTTCAGTAGACCTGCTTTACCTATACAGAGCTGTGTTTACCTACTGTATACAGGTGCTTCTGTCTGTTAGGGTAGTCAGATCACGTGGTCTAGCCACACCCGTTTGTCTCTAGGTTAGGTGAAAACAGGTGTCCCCCCTCACGGCCTCAGGGACTAGGCAACACACACGAGCAGAGATTCCGCTCTCAAAGGAACATACCGCACATACTGCACTCGCATGTGACATACGGTGACGTTTGCTGCATATGGTTGACATCAAACTGACAAAAGAAATGTGTAGAGGTACATGAAACCTGTCAATGATTGTTCCATTCAAATTCCAAACATGTTGTTTTGTTAACCTGCCACCCCCAGGTCTAGCTTGTGGGGTTGGGCTGGAAGTGTTGTTCATGCTTTCGGAGGATATGTTATGAAAGTGATTATGTCACGTGTTGCTTGACAACACTTGATTAATGAACACCCATGGGATAGCTCATTTGGGAACAATACAGTTCATTTTGTAGCTCTCTCTCCGCAATGCTTGCCTTGTAGAAATGTAGGCTACATTGGTAATGCTAACAAATTATCAGTCCCTATCATAACATATTTTTGTGAGAGGACTCATACAAATGAATATTGATTAATTCATTGATTGATATACTGACTGACTCTACCTGATCGACTGACTGTGATGCCATTTCCCTCCTCTCCTCCAGGGGTCTCTCTTTTGGCCTGCCACAGGATCCGGCTCCTATTCATGGGCAGTGGAGGAGCCTGGTCTGGACCCCCAGACTGCTGGACAGAGTGCCAGGTCGGTTTGGGTTTGACTGTGGGGGCCCTCCTGGGCCCCCGGGTCCGGAGAGTTGGATTGGTGGTTAGTTTAGCATCTCCACTGGTGGTTGGTGTAGTCTCTGGGTGGCTGAACTTACTCACAATGCTGTTGACTTTCCCCCCCGAATTGTGGTCTGTGCTGCCCATCTCTCCGAGCTGGGAGGGGGTGGAGGGGGCTCCATTGGAGGGAGGGTTTTTCCTAGAGATGGGGGGCCGGGGTTTGGCCTCTGGTCTGGGGGGTAAGGGGGACGTGAAGTGTTCCGGGAAAGACATGTTGAGGGGTTTAGACTGGTCTGTATTTTTGGGGCTATTCCAATCTGAGCCCTGACCTATCAAAGGTCAAGTCAAGAGGTCAGTTTGGGCATGTCATTTTCACCTGAAGAGGAAAGAGAGAGAGAGAAAGTCTGAATACAGCCGGTCTGAATGATGGCAGTCTGACAGAGTTTCTAATTATTAGTGTCATTATACTGTTTTATTTTGTTCTCAGGTACGATATCAAATCAGGTCAAAGTTTATTTTGTAGCAGTTTATCGGATGTTATAGCGGGTGCAGCGAAATGCTTGTGTTACGAGCTTCTAACGGTGTGGTAAACATGTCAAACAATTACACAGATAATGTTCCAAAGCTAGAAACAAGAAATATGATGTGCGGCAAGACAACCATTGTATGAATTCATTATGACAGCAATACAACTTTTCATACACACAGAGCGTCATTCTGCAATTCTGTCCTCTAATAGTCTTCCTCTAATCCTCTAATAAGTCTTTCTCTGTAGCTGCAGAAGAGATCCTCAAGTGAAAGAAAGGAATGAAGACTTGGACTCGAAAGAGGCACACCTTCCAGAGACATTCACAACAGGTTGAATTCCAGAAAATTCTATACCTACCGCACCCATAGGATTGAGCAATAACTATCACTCTGAAAAAGCAGCTGAGGAATGATGATAAAGCTATAGGACAGCTTGGCATTATAAAATGCAAAAGGAGGCAGCATTGTCACGATCGTAGGGATTCGTATATCTTGCTTCCCTTGGCGGCAGGTAGCCTCGTTGTTAAGAGCGTCCTGCCAGTACTGATCGGTTGCTGGTTTGAATCCCATAGCCAGCATGCTGGAACAATCTGCTGTTCTGCCCTTGAGCAAGGCAGTTACCCCCAAGAACAGCTGCTCCCTGGGTGCTGATGATGTCAATTAAGACAGGCCCTTGCACCTCTTCGATTCAGAGGTGTTGGGTTAAATGCAGAAGACACATTTTGGTTAAATGCATTCAGTTGAACAACTGACTTGATATCCCCTGGCCTGTAGGCCTACTTGTTGATCAGTTTCAGGACTGGCCCAGACTTGTAGTTATTATCCTACAGGTGTGTGTGTGTGTGTGTGTGTGTGTGTGTGTGTGTGTGTGTGTGTGTGTGTGTGTGTGTGTGTGTGTGTGTGTGTGTGTGTGTGTGTGTGTGTGAGCGAGCGAGCGAGAGCAACCCAGCAAATTCAGTGAGTGACATACCCCCCTAGGTATTAATAGTTGAGTTACAGTAGTTCAACACAGTTTTATCTTGCAAGTATGCCACCTTGAACTTGAACAATTTTACAGTTTTCAACTCTCTGACAACAGAGGTTACATAAGTAGGTTTAACGATAGGCAACTCAACAATAAACAACTCAACAATAAAATATCCTTAATGCCGGAGTCCATTCATCCATCGAAATCATGATCTGGAATTTGGTGTGCAAATATGCAAATACCTGACTACGCTGCATTTTTTTTTTTTTAAACCTCCCGCTTTGGGCTGGATGTGTAGTTCATACATGTATAATGAGAATTCTCATGTCTACATATATATATGAGAGAGAGAGAGAGAGAGAGAGAGAAGATCGGATGAGATTGGGACATCTCTGTACTGTTTTGGGATGGATCATGTGGTCATGTACTTTGGCCAGTAAAAACACATCATGTTTTAATCATGTTCCATGCATTAATGCACTCTGAACCTAGCTCGACCACAAGTAGTAAGTTACAGTAAGAACCCCTTTGCAGCAGTGAGACATGATTTGTCACATTCACTACATTCATACTAAACAGCGGACGGGATTTATACCACCGTTTTGTTTTCCGACATTCTATAAAAATGGAAAATGATGTCATGAACAAATGATGAATTTCATTGAGACCAAAACTGCAAAGCCTCGGTTTTTATTCAGCATATACTTCCGATGAGTTAGCCACAGATGTTGCAATATTCAACCATAGCAATGACTTATCATCAGCCTGTGTAGTAAAGCTTCTCTTTTTAAGGAGGTTATTGCTTTGCTCTCTGTATCTTCAGAAATGAGATCAGTTGAGAACTGAGATCATACATTTGTAAAGATTCCAATGGCTCACCTGTACGCATGGTTGGGAGTCAATTCCAGTCCGTTTGAGGTATTAATCGAGTTGTCCATCATTCTCTATAAATACATCAAATCCATTCAGGAAATATCTATATCGGCAACTACAACATCCTGAATCGATTGTGTTGCAATCTTGTGTTCTGCCTTTAACAGTTTCAACAATGCTGTGTCCTCAGTGTTTGTCTCTGACTTAGTCTTTCTGTTGAAGCTTTTTGTCAAAAACAGCACTGGCTAGTCAGACAGGTTTGTGACGTGGCGAGGTTGTTTTACTTGTATGAACAGTCACTCAGCCTTGTACAAGAGAATGGGTGTCAATCACTTTTTTTTGACAGAATCCCTTTTGAATTGAAACAAGACTTTATGTACCTGTTTGGAAGAAGTGGTCAGAAAGGTACTTTTTGGACCCGGTTGACACACAACGTGCACTTGAATACAGGGCGTGTGGCATTTCAATCAGAAATAGAATTCACAGAATGGACCTATCCCTTCAGACCACTGCAATTGAAATGTTTTAACGTCAAATTACTACCACAAAGATGACCGCCGGTCCACCCACCGTCGAATGTCAAATTAAATGTCTATTCTGTTATCTATATCTCTATGATTCCAATAGGTTTCCTATGGAGGGTTGACATCTCAACCGTTTACCTTTTCCAGTGATGAAGACATGGATGTCTCATGGTATGATGGGGTACGCAAAATGTTTCAACTTTGAGCACCTTTATCTTGACAGTCTTGGCATTCAGGTCCAAAAAGTTACTCTCTGAGCGCTTCTACACTGGGAAAATATGTATGGAAGGTGCTACACGGTGCTGCTGCTTCCGTTCCCGTCCGGCTGCCACCAGTCCATCATCTAACACTCATCTCTTCCTTCCTTCTTTCTCCTATACAAGTTTTGTGGGTACAGTCAGCACTGTAGTTGTTGACTGAGTACCCTCTGACTATCTCTAGGGCCGGGACGATACAAGTATTGCGATACTCGTTAGCATCGTGCAAGAAAACAAAACAGGAACCGGATTTAAGTTATTTGTTGGAAACAAGCATCATTATGTTGTCATCTAGTCACATTTGTTAATTTTTCAAGCTATAGCACAAAACATTTTTTTTTACATACATCAGGTTTTTCAAGGACCAAAGAGTTTGGTCTGCTTTGTGTTTTCCTTTTTGACATGGAAAAAATATTGTGATACTGGTATGGTCACAGCCCTAACCATCTCATTATATGCTTTAGCCTCAGGTTCTGACCAACAATGGAAGTAGGGGTAGCTGCTTGTGAACATAAACAAATAACTGATAGACAACACAGTACTCATTATGGCTCCTTAAATGTACACCCCTCCGCCTGTCTGTGACCAACCATCAACATGGATAACCATTGTCCGTCCTTGCCTTCTGACCTGTTTCAGTCAATAGCAGCCTTCTCCGTGTTTCAGGCAGACAGGCTATCAGGTCTAGGTCAGTAGGCCAGTCTTTCAGCTCTCCAGGTGGCTCGTCTCAGACGATCCCACAGGTGAAGAAGCCGGATGTGGAGGTCCTGGGCTGGCGTGGTTACACATGGTTTGCGTTTGCGAGACCGGTTGGGTGTACTGACAAAAT
Organism: Oncorhynchus kisutch; assembly: GCF_002021735.2. Classification (NCBI taxonomy): domain Eukaryota; kingdom Metazoa; phylum Chordata; class Actinopteri; order Salmoniformes; family Salmonidae; genus Oncorhynchus; species Oncorhynchus kisutch. Next base: position 21,421,432 of record NC_034189.2, on the reverse strand, counting down.
CGCTAAAACGACGTTGGAGGCGGCTTATGGCAGGGAAATTGAACATTAAATTATTTGGCAACAGCTCTGGTGGACATTTCTGCAGTCAGCATGCCAATTGCAAGCTCCCTCAAAACTTGAGATATCTATGGCATTGTATTGTGTGACCTAACTACCATGTATTGTCCCCAGCACAAGGTACGTATTGATCATGCTGTTTAATCAGCTTCTTGATATGCCACACCTGTCAGGTGGATGGATTATCTTGGCAAAGGGGAAATACTCACTAACAGGGATGTAAACCAATTTATTCAGAACATTTGAGAGAAATAAGCTTTTTTTTTTTATTGCTGGGAGATTTTATTTCAGCTCATGAAACCAAAACTTTACATGTTGTGTTTACATTTATGTTCAGTATATATATATATATAAATGGTATATTTTATGGGGGGGGGGGGGGGTGAGAGGGCGCTGGTTCGGGTTTGATTCTAGTGAAAGAGGAAGACAGTCTTCTCAGTCTTTGTAATTTTCCTTTCTCCTACTCTCTTTTGTTCCTTCCCTTCACCTTCTTTCACCTTTATTTAACCAGGTAGGCAAGTTGAGAACAAGTTCTCATTTACAACTGCGACCTGGCCAAGATAAAGCAAAGCAGTTTGACACAAACAACACCAGAGTTACATATGGAATAACCAAACATACAGCCAATAATACAGTAGAAAAGGTCTATATACAGTGTGTGCAAATGTGGTAGGATAAGGGAGGTAAGGCAATAAAAAGGCCATGGTGGCGAAGTAATTACAATATAGCAATTAAACACTGGAATAATATGCAAGTAGAGATACTGGGGTGCAAAGGAGCAAGATTAATGAATAAATACAGTATGGGGATGAGGTCGATCGGATGGGCTATTACAGATGAGCTATGTTCAGGTGCAGTGATCTGTGAGCTGCTCTGACAGCTGGTGCTTAAAGCTAGTGAGGGAGGTGAGTCTCCAGCTTCAGAGATTTTTGCAGTTTTTCCAGTCATTGGCAGCAGAGAACTGGAAGGAAAGGCGGCCAAAGGAATAATTAGCTTTGGGGGTGACCAGTGAGATATACCTGCTGGAGCGTGTGCTACGGGTGAGTGCTGCTATGGTGACCAGTGAGCTGAAATAAGGCAGGGCTTTACCTAGCAGAGACTTGTAGATGACCTGGAGCCAGTGGGTTTGACGACGAGTATGAAGCGAAGATCAGCCAACGAGAGCGTACAGGTCGCAGTGGTGGGTAGTATATGGGGCTTTGGTGACTAAACGGATGGCACTGTGATAGACTGCATCCAATTTGTTGAGTAGTGTTGGAGGCTATTTTGTAAATGACATCACCAAAGTCGAGGATTAGTAGGATGGTCAGTTTAACGAGGGTATGTTTGGCAGCATGAGTGAAGAATGCTTTGTTTTGAAATAGGACGCCGATTCTAGATATAATCTTGGATTGGAGATGTTTAATGTGAGTCTGGAAGGAGAGTTTACAGTCTAACCAGACACCTAGGTATTTGTAGTCCGAACCGTCCAGAGTAGTGATGCTGGACGGGCGGGCAGGTGCGGGAAGCAATCGGTTAATCAACCTTGTATTGTGTGTGTGATATATATACACTGCTCAAAAAAATTAAGGGAACACTAAAATAACACATCCTAGATCTGAATGAAATATTCTTATTAAATACTTTTTTCTTTACATAGTTGAATGTGCTGACAACAAAATCACAAAAATGATCAATGGAAATCAAATGTATCAACCCACAGAGGTCTGGATTTGGAGTCACGCTCAAAATTAAAGTGGAAAACCACACTACAGGCTGATGTAACTTTGATGTAATGTCCTTAAAACAAGTCAAAATGAGGCTCAGTAGTGTGTGTGGCCTCCACGTGCCTGTATGACCTCCCTACAATGCCTGGGCATGCTCCTGATGAGGTGGCGGATGGTCCCCTGAGGGATCTCCTCCCAGATCTGGACTAAAGCATCCGCCAACTCCTGGACAGTCTGTGGTGCAACGTGGCGTTGGTGAATGGAGCGAGACATGATGTCCCAGATGTGCTCAATTGGATTCAGGTCTGGGGAACGGGCGGGCCAGTCCATAGCATCAATGCCTTCCTCTTGCAGGAACTGCTGACACTCCAGCCACAAAAATAGGGAGATGGGGATGAAAGGAAGGAGTGGATCAGAAAGAGATTCAATTATTAATCTACATGCAATACCCCATAATGATAAGGCAAAAACAATTACATTTTTGTAAATTTACAAAAAATAAACAGAATTATCTTATTTACATCAATTATTCAAACACTTTGCTAGGAGACTTGACAGTGTGCTCAGGTGCATCATGTTTCCATTGATCATCTTTGAGATGTTTCTACAACTTGGAGTCCACCTGTGGTAAATTCAATGGATTGGACATGATTTGGAAAGGTCCCACAGTGCAAGGACTTTCAGACCATGAGAAACAAGATTCTCTGTTTTGATGAAACCAAGATTGAACTCTTTGTCCGGAAAACCAAGCGTCACTTCTGGAAGAAACCTGGCACCATCCCTACGGTGAAGCATGGTGGTGGCAGCATCATGCATTGGGGTCGGTTTTCAGCGGTAGGGACTGGGAGACTAGTCAGGATCGAGGAAAAGATGAACTGCGCAACAGAGATCCTTGACGAAAACCAGCTCCAGAGCGCTCAGGACCTCAGACTGGGGCGAAGGTTCACATTCCAACAGAACAACGACCCTAAGTATACACGCAGGAGTGGCTCCGGGACAAGTCTCTGAGTGGCCCAGCCAGAGCCCGGACTTGAACCTAATCGAACATCTCTGGAGAGACCTGAAAATAGCTATGCAGCGATGCTCCTCATCCAACCTGAAAGAGCTTGAGAGGATCTGCAGAGAAGAATAGGAGAAACTCCCCAAATACAGGTGTGCCAGGCTTGTAGCATCATACCCAAGACTCAAGGCTGTAATCACTGCTAAAAGGTGCTTCAATGTATTGATTAAAGGGTCTGAATACTATGTAAATATATATTTTTTTAATACATTTTCAAAAATGTCTAAAAACCTGTTTTTGCTTTGTCATTATGGGGTAGTGTGTAGATTGATGAAGGGGAAAAAAAACAATTTTAATCCATTTTAGAATAAGGCTGTCATGTAGCAAAATGTGGAAAAGGCAAGGGGTAATGAATACTTTCCGAAGGCCCTGTATATTGACTGATGTGGGTGTGTGTTTCATGCAGTGTTCACGTGCTAGTCGGAACTGGGAAACTCAGAAATGTTCGACTTGCTAACTGGTTGTAGTTCCACGTGTTTAACCAGTTAGCAAGTCGGAAATTACAGTTTCCTTTAGTTCTGACCTAGGATCCGACTAGCACTTGAACGAGTTATAAAAACACATCCTGTAAATCAAGTGAGCCGCCAGTTTTTTTTGGAAAGCTGAAAGAACACTATTGGCGTTAAGGAATCAGTCCTATAAATATTTTTGAAAAAAAGGTGTGATTGAGGACATATGCAACACTGCAATGACACATCAGTGACTGGAGAAAGAAATTATACTACCCCCATTTTTTTTTTTTTTTTTAAAGGAACCAAGAGAAGCGCCTTAAAAGGAGTAACACATGAAGCCAATCCAGAGTCATAATGTGCACTGTCTATTGGTTTATTCATGTTTTTTTTTTTTTACAAATCAAGAAGATGATGTTATGTAACAGCCTGTACAATGCAACATACAGAACAAAAAAAGGGGGGAAAAGAATACAGATTCATTCTCGTAAAAAGCAGCACTGGGCTTTTAAACAACCCCATATATTTTTCACATTTTGATTGAATGTTGCAAGTACATTGTTTCAAACCCCACCTTTGCAATAAGTTAGTTTACACACAGTTTTGTGTGAGGAAAGTCGACAACCTTGAATCTTGACTCGATACCACTGTTTTCCTCACCTTTTTTGTCAAAACAATGACTTGGCAAGATGGCGGGGTTATTTATGCATGTAGTGATGTATGTAATACGTAAGTATCTCAGATTATTTTGTTGCCAAACAAAACAGAATGGTTAAAAGATATGCTTTGAAGAGCTGGCCACATACAAAAAAAAAAGCGGAATATTTTAATCAGGAATTAATGAACCCCTGTGTTAATCTATGTAATGTATTATGTAAAAGAGAGGGAGTTTGTTTTAACATGAAGCAGACAGGGTAGAACGTAAACGGACTACAAAAAACGACAAAAACCCTAATGAATCACATTCGCAATGTAAACTCCAGCATCAGGGCCTGCATTTCGTAAAAAGACTCCATTTACCAAGAGTCTTTGCATGAACACGCCAGGGTGAAGCCACACCCCTATGATGTGATTGGCTCTGAACATTCCTCCCTGGTAAACGATGACAGAATGGATGGATCAGAGAGGGAGACTTAAATGTAACCAGTGTAAACAATGTGAGAAAACGGGCATGTTCAACAGTGCACAACGTTGTGGAAAGTTCAGGTAGAAATACCTTTAGAACAAACATGCCTCTGGTATATAATCCTGTCAACTCCATTGATGACATTTCTATCTGCAACAATCCACAACGTTTTCCTCCTGAACTAGCTATAGAAAATGAGAGAATGAGGAGAGATCTTCAGGTCCGGGCCAATTTCGATCACTAGTTGAAATGGAAATCGGGCCTGGGCCTTTATGCATCAAGGTCATGTTCAGTAGGGCACACTGTAAGAATGACTTCTTGCAACAGAACTGTGCATTGGACAAGCGCCGGTAGAACCTCTCCTTTCAAAAAGGATTCTCCCTGCTGAACACGCCCCTGGTATTCCCTCTACAAAGCATGTGTAGAATCCCTCTAATCTCCAGTGAAGTGAATATGACACGGGGTAAAGCAGTGATAGGGGAGAATTCGGGAGACGAAGCTTAACGGCCAGATTGGCCGGTTGAAAAAAACGTTTAAACATTTCTCTCCCACTAGTTCTGATGGTGGTGATAGTGTCCATCTCTGTTGTCCTTCATGGCTTCCTCTCCTCATCCGCACTGATATGAATGAACCGGAACTGAACGGGTGAAAGTAAATTCCCATTAGGCAACAGTCAACTGATCGTTTTCACCTATCCTGTGTTTTCAGATCAGTGCAGTTAGTGTTACACCTGTAAACATTTTGCGCCAGTTTGAGTTCCTCCCTTTACAGGTGCTCTCAGGTCCTTCAGTTCACGGTTATTTTCCAGTCTTTTTTCCTTGTTTGATCTAATGCTCTTTTTCTCAATTTCCTTCTGACCTGCGGTTAAGTCTTTCGCTTAAAAAAAAATAATCCAATAGCCAGTGACCGTGTGGCGGTCGACTTTGCGAGGTGGTTCAACAAACGGTCCAGGTCTTGGAATGCAACAGGACCGGTTTCGGGTTGTGCACTCAGCCTTTTCACAGGAGAACTGAGGAGAACCATCCCTCCGTACTTGAGAAGAGGAGAGTGATCAGTCTGGGGTAAAGGGGTTGATAAAAAAACAAAACAAGCTAGACTGAGGGAGGGAACAACAGAGACCGGGAAGACAAAACTGCGCTAAAATAAAAATGGCTGTGACAAAAAACAAGTGTTGTATTATGACGAATAAAAAAAATGTAAAATACATGTTAAAATTTAAAAAATAAAAATCGCCCACGAAGTGTCCAAAACAAAGTGCAGGCAGTGTCTGTCTGGTTGTTCTTCTCTGAATCCACCCTAGTCCCTCCCTGTTAAGTGTCAGAAAAAACAAGAAAAAAAACCAAGTCCTAAACAAACAAAACAATGCTGAATTGTCAATCAACAAACCGCCCAGCAACAGGAGGGAAATTCCCTAATTCCAAAGACTCCCAAAGTCTGTAATTTGGTTGATGGAGAAGTAGTAGTTTTGGAGGCACTGCTGGGAGAGAGTAGCTCCCTTTCCCCCTCTCTCTCCATCCAACAATCTCTTGACTACTCCCGCTATCATTCCACCCGTATGAGCAGGCCGTAGAGGAGGGTGCCCCCCTGATCCTTGGTGATCCACTCGATCTCTGTGTTGCTGAAGCGGGGATCCAGGGGTTCGATGGCTCCCAGGGTCTGGGGCCCCACCTTATAGGAGCCCGGCCGGACACACACCTGGAAACCCACCTGGGCCTGGTGACAGCAGTGAGAACGGGGGTCCCGGAATCTGGAGGGAGAGAGTGAAAGGGCCGAGTGAGGAGATCAGGAGTCATGGGAAGAAGAATGAAAGCAAGACAGTGAAAGAACAAGAGTAATCATTTCAATTTGAATAACAGCAAAAGGCAGATAAAGAGAGAAGAGGATGAGAGAGAAAACAGAGAAAGACAGGGTAGAAAACAGTGGTAGTGAGTGACACACGTACTGCACTTTGGGGGCGAACATCTCCAGGCCGGAGTAGCGCATGGTGGGGGACAGCTGAACCCGGGGCACTTCCCTGTCCCTGTCAGGGAGGCTGTTGCTGCTGTTCTCCTCTGGCTCACTGTAGCCGTTAGGACCCTCCGTCTTCACCGGAGACACAGAGAAGATGGACGACGTCCCTGAAACACCAAGACAACACGGTTTAGTTCATTTACAACACCCTCAACTAAATCATGAGTGGAAATGGTTCTGGAAATCAACCATGTTTTTCAAAAAGCTAGAAATGCGGTCATTGCATTCGGAGAGAAACACAACAGTTTGAGGTGATATGCTCATCAAAATAAGCAACCAGTGGTCAATTCACAATCATTTGTTGGTCCAAAAGTGAATAAGGAAATATATGTTGTGTCGTACCAGAGAGTAGCTGGGCATGGTCCAGTGTGCGTCTGAGGGCCCCTACGCTGGTGCCGTGGTAGGCTATGTGCCACTGCTTAAACGAATTGGACACATCACAGTGGGGCTTGATCCTGCAGGCAGGAGCACACACACACACACCAAGATGTTAGATAACCCCTCTACCAGAGTCCTATGACATTGATACTCAAAGACTGTTTTCAATGCTTTACTGTATACTATTTTTTTACTTTCATTCTCCCTTTCTCTCGCCAAAGTGAAAAATAAGTAATTAAGTCATTTGTTAATTGAACTAGATAAAACTAATTCAGGCTGATTAATTGGACTTGAAGAGCACCGTCACTGATGTTAAGAGTAATTGGTTGAACATAGTTCACACTACAGTGTGATTGGATGAAGACAGTTTTTGAAGCCCACTGATTGGCTGTCTGTAACTTCTGACCTCAGAGCGAAGCGGCACCAGCCAAAGGGCAGGGCGTAGTCCCGTGGGGGCTCCCCTCTCTTATGGTAGGACTCGTCCCCCCGCAGCTTGTGGCACGACTCACAGTAACACAGGTTATACTTGGCATCCTCGTTGAAGTAACCATCTGAGAAAGATGATAGGGGGAGGGGCAAAGGGAGGGAGAGAAAATCATAACTTCTCCCATATTTAGATTAAGTCAGAGAGCGAGAGGGCAGTACACAAAGACAGTGTGTGTTCCTCACCTGGCAGTGTCAGCAGGTCCTTGAAGCGCGAGCACAGGGCCTGGTACTCACAGGTCTTGTTGGGGTTGACCTCTGGATGGGGCATCCAGCAAACACTCTCTTTGATCCCTAGAGGTCAGATGTCAAAGGTTAGCATTTTTTCAGCCCAGAGCCACAGATTTAAAGGGTTCTGTATAGAGTTGCCAAAGTCATCATGCTCTCCTCCTCTCACCATCAACCATGTCCGCTTTCTCCATGTCGCCCTGGAAACGCGCCTTGACGCTCTCTCCTCCCACGGTCGCCACGTTGTTGGTCACTATGGTAACCTGCCACGACATCAGAGGGTGTCACTGAATTCTCGGCCCCTGGTGCCACACAGATAAAGTAGTCCCAGGCCAGGTAACTGAGATTATTAAACCGGTCTGGTGGGAGGGCTGGGATCACGCAGTTAAATACCTACCCAGGACGGAGCGTCTAAATGAGATTATGACTGTTCCATGTTTAACGTTAGCCAGATGGAGATATTTCAGGATTAAAGGTCATAGAGCAAAATACTAGCAGATTAGAGTTTCTAGCTACTGATCTAAAAGTGGCCCTGAGTAGGACTGAGTCTCAAATCAAACTTTGTCACATGCGCAAAATACAACAAGTGTAGACCTTAGTGAAATGCTTACTTACAAGCCCTTAACTCTTCTTGAACTGCACTGTTGGTTAAGAAAATATATTTACCAAATAAATGAAAGTAAAAAATAAATAAAAAGTTATACAAAAACGAGGCTATATACGGGGTAGAGGTCGACCGATTAATCGGAATGGCCAATTAATTAGGGCCATTTTCATAATCGGAAATCGGTATTTTTGGACACCGATTTTTTTCCCTATGCCTTTATTTAATCTTTATTTAAAGGCAAGTCAGTTAAGAACACATTCTTATTTTCAATGACGGCCTAGGAACGGTGGGTTAACTGCCTCCTTCAGCTCGGGGGATTCAATCTTGCACCCTTACGGTTGAGTAATCAGTCCAACGCTCTAACCACCTGCCTCTCATTGCACTCCACGAGGAGACTGCCTGTTACACGAATGCAGTAAGTCAAGGTAAGTTGCTAGCTAGCATTAAACTTCTTATAAAAACCAATAAATTATAAATCACTAGTTAAACTAGTAATATCAACCATGTGTAGTTATCTAGCGTGTTCTGCGTTGCATATAATCGATGCGGTGCGTATCGTTGCGCCAATGTGTACCTAACCATAAACATCAATGCCTTTCTTAAAATCAATACACAGAAGTATATTTTTAAACCTGCATATTTAGCTAAAAGAAATTCAGGTTAGCAGGCAATATTAACCAGGTGAAATTGTGTCACCTCTCTTGCGTTCATTGCGCGCAGAGTCAGTGTATATGCAGTTTGGGCCGCCTAATTTGCCAGAATTTTACGTAATTATGACATAACATTGAAGGTTGTGCAATGTAACAGGAATATTTAGACTTATGGATGCCACCCATTAGATAAAATACGGAACGGTTCGTATTTCACTGAAAGAATAAACGTCTTGTTTTCGAGATGATAGTTTCCGGATTCGACCATATTAATGACCTAAGGCTCGTATTTCTGTGTGTTATTATGTTATAACTCAGTCTATGATTTTATAGAGCAGTCTGACAGTGATGGTAGGCAGCAGCAGGCTCGTAAGCATTCATTTAAACAGCACTTTCGAGCGTTTGCCAGCAGCTGTTTATGACTTCAAGCCTATCAACTCCCGAGATGAGGCTGGTGTAAACGATGTGAAATGGCTAGCTAGTTAGCAGGGTGCACGCTAATAGCGTTTCAAACGTCACTCGCTGAGACTTGGAGTGGTTGTTCCCCTTACTCTGCATGGGTAACGCTGTTTCGAGGGTGGCTGTTGTCAATGTGTTCCTGGTTCGAGCCCAGGTAGGAGCGAGGAGAGGGACGGAATATATACTGTTACACTGGTAATACTAAAGTGCCTATAAGAACATCCAATAGTCAAAGGTTAATGAAATACAAATGGTATAGAAAGAAATAGTCCTATTATTCCTATAATAACTACAACCTAAAACTTCTTACCTGGGAATATTGAAGACTCATGTTAAAAGGAACCACCAGCTTTCATATGTTCTCATGTTCTGAGCAAGGAACTGAAACGTTAGCTTTCTTACATGGCACATATTGCACTTACTTTCTTCTCCAACACTTTGTTTTTGCATTATTATTATTATTATTATTATTATTATTATTGACTGTATGTTTGTTTTTACTCCATGTGTAACTCTGTCGTTTTATCTGTCGAACTGCTTTGCTTTATCTTGGCCAGGTCGCAATTGTAAATGAGAACTTGTTCTCAACTTGCCTACCTGGTTAAATAAAGGTAAAATAAAATAAAAATAAAATATTTAAACCAAATTGAACATGTTTCATTATTTATTTGGGGCTAAATTGTGACAATTTGTATTATATTAAGTTAAAATAAGTGTTCATTCAGTATTGTTGTAAATGTCATTATTACAAATAAGTACATTTGTATTTTTTTTTTAAAATCGGCATCGGCTTTTTTTTGGTCCTCCAATAATCGGTATCGGCGTTGAAAAATCATAATCGGTCGAACTCTAATACGGGTGTACCGGTATCGAGGCAGTGTGCGGGGGTACAGGTTAGAGGCCATTTGTACATGTAGGTAGGGGTGAAATGACTATGCATAGATAATAAACAGCGAGAAGCAGCAGTGTATAAAACAAATGGATGGGGGCTCAATGTAATGTAGTGGCCATTTGATTAATTGTTCAGCAGTCTTATGGCTTGGGGGTAGAAGCTGTTAAAGAGCCTTGGGTCCTAGACTTGGCACTCCAGTACCGCTTGCCGTGCGGTAGCAGAGAAAACAGTCTATGACTTGGGTGACTGGAGTCCCTGACAATGTTATGTGCTTTCATCTGACACCGCCTAATACAGTTGAAGTCAGAAGTTTACATACACCTTAGCCAAATACATTTAAACTCAGTTTTTCACAATTCCTGACATTTAATCCTAGTAAAAATTCCCTGTCTTTGGTTAGTTAGGATCGCCACTTTATTTTAAGAATGTGAAATGTCAGAATAATAGTAGAGTGAATTATTTATTTCATCACATTCCCAGTGGGTCAGAAGTTTACAGACACTCAATTGGTATTTGGTAGTATTGTCTTTAAAATGTTTAAAGTGGGTCAAACGTTTCGGGTAGCCTTCCACAAGCTTCTCACAATAAGTTGGGTGAATTTTGGTCCATTCCTCCTGATAGAGCTGGTGTAACCGAGTCAGGTTTGTAGGCCTCCTTGCTCACACATGCTTTTTCAGTTCTGCCCACAAAATGTTCTATAGGATTGAGGTCAGGGCTTTGTGATGGCCACTCCTTTGTTGTCCTTAAGCCATTTTGCCACAAGTTTGGAAGTATGCTTGGGGTCATTGTTCATTTGGAAGACCCATTTGCGACCAAGCTTTAACTTCCAGACTGATGTTTTGATGTTGCTTCAATATATCCACATAATTTTCACCAGTTCCTCCTGCAGCAAAGCAAAATACCTCCTGCAGCAAAGCAAAATAAATAAAGTAAGGAAAGAGGTAGTTGTTTGGGCTTAATTATAGATCGGCTATGTACAGGTACAGTAATATGTGAGCTGCTCTGACAGCTGGTGCTTAAAGCTAGTGAGGGAGATAAGTGTTTCCAGTTTGTGATTTTTGTAGTTCATTCCAGTCATTGACAGCAGAGACCTGGAAGGAGAGGCAGCCAAAGTAAGAATTGGTTTTGGGGGCGACCAGGCAGCTATACCTGCTGGAGCACGTGCTACAGGTGGGTGCTGCTATGGTGACCAGTGAGCTGAGATAAGGGGGGACTTTACCTAGCAGGGTCTTGTAGATGACCTGGAGCCAGTGGGTTTGGCGACGAGTATGAAGCGAGGGCCAGCCAACGAGAGTGTACAGGTCGTAGTGGTGGGTAGTATATGGGGCTTTGGTGACAAAATGGATGGCACTGTGAAACTGCATCCAATTTATTGAGTAGGGTATTGAAGGCTATTTTGTAAATGACATCGCCGAAGTCGAGGATTGGTAGGATGGTCAGTTTTACAAGGGTATGTTTGGCAGCTTGAGTGAAGTATGTTTTGTTGCGAAATAGGAAGCCAATTCTAGATTTAACTTTGGATTGGAGATGTTTGATGTGAGTCTGGAAGGAGAGTTTACAGTCTAACCAGACACCTAGGTATTTCTAATTGTCCACATATTCTAAGTCAGAGCTGTCCAGAGTAGTGATGTTGGACAGGCGGGCAGGTGCAAGCAGCGATCGGTTGAAGAGCATGCATTTAGTTTTAATTATATTTAAGAGCAATTGGAGGCCACAGAAGGAGAGTTGTATGGCATTTAAGCTCACCTAGAGGGCTGTTAACACAGTGTCCAAAGAAGGGCCAGAAGTATACAGAATGGTGTCGTCTGCGTAGAGGTGGATCAGAGACTCACCAGCAGCAAGAGGTAAATCATTGATGTACACAGAGAAGAGAGTCGGTCCAAGAATTTAAACCTGTGGCACCCCCATAGAGACTGCCAGAGGCCCGGACAACAGGCCCTCCGATTTGACACAATGAACTCTATCAGAGAAGTAGTTGGTGAATCAGGCGAGGCAATCATTTGAGAAACCAAGGCTATCGAGTCTGCCGATGAGGATGTGGTGATTGACCACATCCTTGGCCAGATCAATGAATACGGCTGCATAGTATTGTTTCTTATCGATGGCGGTTAAGATATAGTTTAGGACCATTAAAACAAGTCAACAGCTTTCTTTTTCCAGGTATTCATTTCTTAACTTCCTCGCCCTCTAAAATTATTCTGACGGTTTGGAATGGGGGTGGGGGGGGACAGACGTACCTGTTCACACTGTCCGTATAGGTCTATGAGGGGGTAGCATGGCGTAGGGATATCCTGGGCTGCTACTCCCTGGTCCATACCGTTCACATAAAGGTGCAGACAGCTGTTCCCATCCACCAGCAGACCCAGGACTGTACCCTCTGGACATGTGTCCAGGTTAGGACCATAGTTCTCACAGATCTGATGGGGAGGAGAAGTGATGGAGGGAAAGAGAGATCTCCATTAAGCTTTGTGTTGTGTTGGTCTTGCTATCTGTACCTTGAGTGTGTGCGCAGTGTTTCCCCTAGGACTTCATTCAGTAGCTGTGGCAGAGATAGTGGAGGGGACCTTCTCACAGTCGTACAACAAAACTTACGGTGACTTTTTTCCCCAACTCAAATTCATGAAAATTAAAAATGTCCTCCTTCTTTGAAACTCAAGGACAGTTGAATTGTATCTTGATCTCAACATCACCAGCCACTTCTTATATTAACCGCAAAAATGATTTCACTGGCGTGAGGTTCCTATATCTTAATAGGCTTGGTTACAGTTCCAGGATAACAAGCACGTTAGCTAGTTACCTTGAGGTTTCTCGGATGATCTGATGAGAATGAGGAAGATATGGAACTTGTAGTACCTCGTCACTCTGATCTTAAAAGCTCATCTTGGCAGAATGTAAAAATAAATAAAAAATACAAATTGTATTTGCAGTGGCGGCAATGACTTCGCAGCGGCGGTGTGCCACTGCGAAATGAACATAGGGGAAACACTGACGTGTGTGTGTGTGTGCAGTACCTTCAGTGAGTTGTGGAAGACAGAGTCTCTCTGCAGCAGCCACACAGAGCGTTTCAGACAGCACGCAGTGGAGGGAAAGTTGAGGCGGTCTGGGGAGTGGCCAATCACCCCTAGCGACAGGGACGACGTCCACGATGCGTTCAGGCGGTCGATCTGAAACTATGGCAACATTGATAGTCAAAATGTTATTCACAAACTATGGTGACAGAATGCAGTATAAAATATTATGTGTATTATACAACAATTAAACACCCCCTTGGCTACCCCAATCAAATCCTGACAGACAGACCCCTAACCCCACCACTCACACACAGTACCTGGAACAGCTGTTGTCGGGGCAGGGGTTGTGCTGTGACTAGGAGGCCCTGGTTGTAGCTGGAGACACGGGCCGCCGTCAGGTTCTCATGGGACAGCTGGATGTTCTTCCCATGGTTCTCCAGGAAGGCCATGACTGTGTTGGGCACCAGGGCCGGCTCACCACCCTCAACCTGGTGGATGGAGAGAGGAGAGAGGGGGAGGAGAGATGGAGCGTGAGAGATGAAAAACTGTTTGCCTTAGATCAATTCAGACAGAGTGTACAAAACATTAGGAACACCTGCTCTTTCCATGACACAGACTGAGCAGGTGACTGCTATGATCTCTTATTGATGTCACTTGTTAAATCCACTTCAATCAGTGTAGATGAAGGAGGAGATCAGTTAAATAACGATTTTTAAGCCTTGAGAGAGTGAGAAATTGATTGTGTATGGTGCCATTGAGAGTGAATGGGCAAGATAAAAAATATTTAAGTGCCTATGAACAGGGTATGGTAGTAGGTGTCAGGCGAACTGGTTTCTGTAACACTGCTGAGTTTCACGCTCAAGAGTTTCTCGTGTCTATCAAGAATGGTCCACCACCGAAAGGACATCCAGCCAGCTTGACAACTGTGGAAAGAATTGGAGTTAACATCGGCCATCATCCCTGTGGAACGCTTTTGACACCTTGTAGAGTCCATGCCCCGACGAATTGAGGCTGTTCTGAAGGCAAAAGGAGCTGCAACTCAATATTAGGAAGGTGATTCCTCGTGTTTTGTACACAGTGTATTTAACCACCTATGGCGCAATTTCAGGTTTCCTACTGTACTTTGAGATGCTTGCATGACAAAAGTGGAAAAATACAAATTCCACACATTTTCTTACTTTAGACAAAGTCTAACATTGTTGTTGTCAAGCTATAATCACTAAAGATCCCGGTGAAAGCATATCATCCATCGGTCCCCCCTTCCTCCCATCCCCCTTCTCCCTCCATCCCCACACCCGTGTCTCACCGGCGTACGGTCCTCCTCTCCTTCGCTACAGCTGTCTGAGGAGAGGGAGGGGGCCTTGACGCTCCCTGCGTCCTCCAGCACTGACGAACTGACGATGGACACCGCTGTCACACGACCATACAGGTCCAACACTGCATACACGTTCTATAGGTAGGGGAGAGAGGTGGGGTGGTAGTAAAACAAGGAAAATTGTGGGGACATTTCACCGGTCCCAAGGAAATAGGCAATTTTAGGCTTAGGTTTACAATTAGGGTAAGGAGTTAGGGCTAGGGTGTTAAAGTAAACAGGATTTTGAATGGGAATCAATGTTTTGGTCCCCACAAGGATAGGAAGACAATTGTGCGTGTGAATTGAACACGTATGACGTGTGTATGAGAGAACTGCTGTTCATGAAGTGTGTGTACCTTGGCCACAGCGGTGGCAGCTGGTCCCATGTCCTCTCCGTCGATGAGGACGTGCATGGTGTCATCGCTGCATCTCTTCACCCCGACGCGGTTACCCACCTAGACACACGCAATACAACTCAGGCATCAAATGTAGTACCTACTTACCTATTCATCACAATCCATCTTTCCATTCCATATGCACTAATGTTTGTAGTTTCCATCTTTCAATCCCAACCAGTTGTTCCCTCCCCCTCTTTCATTGTTTCCCTCTGTGCAACAAATGACAAAATAAGTACAAAGTATTGATTCAACAGAGCTTTGGAATCCCACGCCCTGTCTCTCACAGTCAGTCTGTCCAGGGAGGCGCCGTAGTTCTGTCTCTGCAGGAGCCCGTTGCGTCTGACCTCTGACCCGGCTAGCAGCCAGGTGACCTTGGACCGGAGCTGTGTGAGGGAGGGGGACAGGCCTGACATGGGGCAGGAGGGCAGCTCTGGAGGGGCTAGGGTGGTCAGACCCATGTGGAGGGAACCAGACCACTGGTCATCCACCTCGTCTATCTTCACCTGGAGGTGGGTGGAGGGGACAATACTACAACGTCAATAGTGAATGTTATGTGCGTGCATATATAAGACAACAGATGACTCAAGTGTTATGAAAATAGAGCGATCTGATTGCGTCTGGGTAGATAACAGAGCACTACTCACCTCAAACAGTTCGTCTGTTTTGAGTTCCTTGGCGCTGAAGACGATGCCGTGTGCGTATCCTCCCACCCTGACGGCCTGGCAGCCCTCTCCCAGTAGAACCACATTCTTACCATGCTTACTGTGGAGCCGGTGGGCCACGCCTGCCACTACGCATGTAAGGAAGAAGGAGAGACGTTGAACGACAGACAGGCTCACGAGTTAGATTCATAACCTGAGAGAAAAATCACACACGCGGTCAGTACCTGGGGAGTGTATGGGGAAACTACTCTCTGTGATGTTGCTGGTACACAGACTGTTATCCTGAGGGCCAGAGGAACTGGTGATGGACACCTGGACACACTGACCATACAGGTCTATCACCGCATACACCTCTGATGAAAGGAGGGAGGGAGGGAGAGAGGAAAGAGGGGTTGTCCAAGTTCACCATATATTTGGAAAGTGTAGATGCTTGACAAAGATCTCAGTGAGACTAGCCTTGGTAAATACAAGTTGAAATATTAAACAAAATAGCAGTGAGATTTGAGCTGTTAGGTGGATTTATTCAGAGACACTTCTACCATCTAGCTACAAGGTGCATAGTACACACCCATCAGCTCCATTTCAAAATCAGTTCATGAGCCTTTTGCCCCTGACCCCTTGCCCATGTATGGGGTCGTAATAACAGGTTTATGATCACTGGTTCCATTCACCTTTACCTGGCGGCAGCCCGGTGCAGGCCACCCCCTGGTCCACACCGTTGATGTAGTAGTGAAGGTCGCCGGTGGCCGAGCGCATCATGCCGATCCTACTGCCCGTGGTCAGAGTGTCCAGGTCACAGCCATAGTTGTTACGCATGGTGTTGCCGTCCTGCATGATTGCCGTGCCACTGAGGGTTTAGAGGGGGAGTTCAAATGAAACTTGGTTTATTTCATAAACAAGGCAGAGGAAGATATTCCCTTAGATGCTTCTTAGTGAAATCCACTGTAGCAGATGGATACAACAGTAGGATTCGATAACAGTTGACTGAATCTAATCTGTTTCAAAATCATTCATTTAGAATCACTGAAACAGACACAAAACAGACCCCCCCCTTACCTAAGCATCCAGGTATCGTAGTCTATATCCGTCATGGTGTTGGGAAACTCCAGCTCTTCTGGCCTGATAGCAGTCACACCTGGAAAGAACACACACACGGACAAACATGTATCACTCCACTGCTGTGTGTGTGGATAGGGCTGTGTGAGAAGGTCGAGAGGGGTAAAATAGAAACGCCTTACCTGCCATTATCTTACCTGCTTCTATTGACCCCGACCACCGGTCCACCATCTTCTGAATGACTATCTCAAAGAGCTCTCCGTCTCGAAGGCACCTGACAACAGACAACAGTCAAGACACGCACAAACACATGATGTGTGTGTCGACCTTCTGACCTGTTGGAGATGACGCAGGTGTGTGTGTGTGTGTGTGCGCGTCACACTGACCTGTTAGAGATGACGATGGCATCGTTGAACTCGGATCGACAGTTCTGTCTGAGGGCGGTGCGCCCCCCATTGGTGATTACCGCGTTAGTGCCGTGCAGCTGGTGGAAGCGCAGGTCGTTGGCACTGTTGCCCCCGGCGACCGAGCATGGGCTGCTGGGCGACATGACGGTGGGGCCATCCGAGCTGTCCTCTGGGAGAGTGGGGAGGTCTGCTAGAGGGGAGAAATGTTTGAGGATGGTTGTTGAGGCAAAGCTAGTTGGAGGAGGATATTCATATACCATCTACAGACACATTCCATGTCTTCAGTATTGTCTTCAGTGGTTCCAAAACCTTTTTGATCTGACACACTAGAAACTTCTGGAATTGCCTTAGGCACCTTTAACAACAACCTTCCTCCATCCCCCCCGCTCACCCACGTCGTCCATGATGGTTGCCTGTGCGGCCTGGCCGTAGAGGTCCACCACGGCGTAGACACTGGGTGGGACGTTCCAAGCCGCCGGGCCCTGTGCCACCCCGTTCACAAAGAAGTGGAGGCTCCCGTCCTCCTTCCGCACCACGCCCACTGTGTCCCCCGCCTGGATAAAGAGACAGAGATGACAGTGGTCAGAGAGAAAGAGATGAAGCACACAGCAACAGGTGATAAGTACGATAGCATGTAAGTGCTGATGGTGACTTGAGAAGGAGTGAAAGACCAGAGCAGGAACAGGACAGAGCGAGAGGGTGGAGTAGAGTTGAATATTCTAAGGACGACTGTAAAGTATGTCTCCCACTCACTTTGAGTCGGTCCAGGTTGTGTCCGTACTCGTCCAGTATGGTGGTTCCGTTGTGCATCACCCCGTTTCCTGTCATCATCCAAGTCCCTGGGACACAAAACCAGAACATCAGTCAACCTACAACAAAACATCAGTCAACCTGCAGTATCAGTCAAGTTTGGACACACCTACTCATTACAATGTTTGTCTTTATTTTTACTATTTTCTACATTGTAGAATAATAGTTAAGAAATCATTACTATGAAATAACACATATGGAATTTTATGTAGTAATAGAAACAAAAAGTGTTAAAGAAATCCAATTACATTCTGTATTTGAGATTCTTCAAAGTAGCCACACTTTGCCTTGACAGCTTTGCACACTCTTGGCATTCTCTCAACCAGCTTCATGAGGTAGTCACCAGGAATGCATTTCAATTAACAGGTGTGCCTTGTTAAAAGTAAAATTTGTGGAATTTCTTTCCTTCTTAATGTGTTGAGCTAATCAGTTGTGGGATACAGAAGATGGTATTTTACCAAATAAGGCTAAGTCCACATTATGGCAAGAACAGCTCAAAAAAGCAAAGAGAAACGACAGTCCATCATTACTTTAAGACATGAAGGTCAGTCAATATGGAAATGTCAAGAACTTTTAACATTTCTTCAAGTGCAGTCGCAAAAACCATCAAGCACTATGACGAAACTCTCATGAGGACTGGCACAGGAACGGAAGACCCAGAGTTACCTCTGCGGCAGAGGATAAGTTCATTAGAAAGTTACCAGCCTCAGAATTTGCAGCCCAAATAAATGCCTAACAGAGTTCAAGTAACAGACATCTCAGCATCAACTGTTCTGAGGAGACTGCGTGGGTAAGGCCTTCATGGTCAAATTGCTGCAAATAAACCACTACTAAAGGACACCAATAAGAAGACACTTGCTTGGGCCAAGAAACTTGAGCAATGGACATTAGACCTGTGGAAATCTGTCCTTTGGTCTAATGAGTCCAAATTTTTGATTCCACCTGCCGTGTCTTGGTGAGATGCAAAGTAGGTGAATAGATGCTCTTCCCATGCATTGTTCCCACCGTAAAGCATGGAGGTGTGATGGTGCTTTGCTGGTGACACTGTCAGTTATTTTATTTTTTTAATTCAAGGCACACTTAGCCAGCATGGCTACCACAGCATTCTGCAGTGATACGCCATCCCATCTGGTTTGCGCTTAGTGGGATTATCATTTGTTTTCAACAGGACAATGACCCAACACACCTCCAGGCTGCGTAAGGGCCATTTGACCAAGAAGGAGAGTGATGGAGTGCTGCATCAGATGACCTGGCCTCCACATTCCCCCGACCTCAATTAAATTGAGATGGTTTGGGTTTAGTTGGACCGCAGAGTAAAGAAAAAGCAGCCCACAAGAGCTCAGCGTGTGGGAACTCCTTCAAGACTGTTGGAAAAGCATTCCAGGTGAAGCTGGTTGACAGAATGCCAAAAGTGTGCAAAGCTGTCATCAAGGCAAAGGGTGGCTACTTTGAAGACTAAAATATTTTGATTTGGTTTAACACTTTTTTGGTTAATACATGATTCCATGTGTTATTTCATAGTTTTGATGTCTTCACTATTATTCTACAATTTAGAAAATAGTAAAAATAAACCCTTGAACGACTGTACAAACACCACAGTCAACTTGCAACAAAACCAGTACATCAGTCAAACGACAACAAAATCATCAAAATCAGTCAATCCACAGCCCTTTCCAAACATTGTGAGTATGGAAAATTAGATCAATCAAGCCCCCATCCTCTCATCCTGGGAGGATTAGAAGGGTGTGAGGTGGAAACTCAACCTAGCCTAAAAGAAGGCTAGTTGGGCCTACTAGTATATTGCTTTCAGATCTACAAGTAACCCTGCTAGGGGGGCAGGGGTAAGTGGTTGGTATTACCTGATTGGTTGGTATTACCTGAGCGCAGGTTGGTCATGGTGGAGGGCAGCTGCAGGTAGGCGGGGTTGTGCGTGGTCACGCCGATCTCGATGGAGCCTGCCCACTTGTCCACCATCTTGTCGATGCGCACCTGGAACACCTCGTTGGAGTGCAGCGGGCGGCCGCTCAAGACCACGCCGTGATTGAAGTCGTCCGTAGCACTGCCCGAGGAAAAATACACACAATCAAATGTATGTATAATATAATGTACATTATAAACTGGGTGGTTCAAGCCCTGAATGCTGATTGGCTGAAAGCAGTGGTATATCAGACCGTATGCAATGGGTATGACAAAACATTTATTATTGCGGCTCTAATTACGTTGGTAACCAGTTTTTAATAGCAATAAGGCACCTCTGGGTTTTGTGGTACATAGCCGATATACCACGGCTAAGGGCTGTGTCCTGGTACTCCTTGCGTTGTGCCTAAGAACAGCCCTTAGCCGTGGTATATTGGCCATATACCACACCCCCTCGTATATTTATGCAATAAGGCAGTAGGACCATGGATACAATACATACTGAGGGCGAAGAGCCGTCCTGCCCTCGCTGATGATGGCTGCCTTTTGGCCACAGTTGGAGTGAAAGAGGAGGCGGTCGGGAGTGTCGGGGTCCGGCGTGAGGGAGCGGGCGGGCCGGGGGCGACCAACGTCTGGCGACAGCGCCCGCATGATGGCATTGTTGCGGCGGAGGCGGTCGCTGTGGTTGTGATTGTGGACGATGGTCACCTTGACAGCCATGCCGTAGAGGTCGACCACGGCGTAGACTATGGCGGGCGTCTGGGCCGCTGCCACGCCTAGGGGGCAGGGTCAGAGGTCAAATTGAGGTTATGGACGACTTGGATGAAATGTGGTACATAAGGATTTACAATTGTACGTGTTTCTCGAACTGACATTGATACACTGTATGGGGCAAAACTCCTCTGCATGACAATGACGTAAACAGCCCATCAAATGACAAGTATGTAAAACATAGCAAGCGTTAACGATGTGCCCATTAATAAATAATATACTCCTTGCATTTCTGCTGCCTTTTCAATATTGCCATATTAAATTGCAGCATCATGGTTTGCCTGTCCTTCACACTGCAAGGTTAACAACAGCTGGTGAAATGTAAAGAAGTCTCTAGATTCTGCCCACCTGAAGTAGAGTATCTTATAAGCTGTGTACCACACTATTTGCCAAGAGAGTTTATCTGGCTGTTCGTGGCTGTTTATTTACCACCACAGACAGATGCCGGCACTAAGACCGCTCTCGGTCAGCTGTATAAGGAAATAAGCAAACAGGAAACCACTCACCTAGCGGCGGCACTCCTAGTGGCCGGGGACTTTAATGCAGGGAAACTTAAATCCATTTACCCAATTTCTATCAACATGTTAAAACGCGCAACCAGAGGAAAAAAATTATAATCTAGATCACCTGTACTCCACACAGAGAAGCATACAAAGCTTCTGGGATTCCTCCAATGGCATTGAGGAGTACACCACATCAGTCACTGGCTTTATCAATATGTGCATTGAGGACGTTGTCCCCACAGTGACTAAGTACATACCCCAACCAGAAGCCATGGATTACAGGCAACATCCGCACTGAGCTAAAGGGTTGAGCTGCCACTTTCAAGGTCCGGGACTCTAACCTGGAAGCTTATAAGAAATCCTGCTATGCCCTCCGACAAACCATCAAACAGGCAAAGCGCCAATACAGGGCTAAGATCAAATTGTACTACAATTTGACGAGCTAAATCACTTCTAAGCTCACATCCATAGCCATGAAGTGCTTTGAAAGGCTGGTCATAACTCAAATTAACCCTAGACCCACTCCAATTTGCATACCGCCCAAACAGAGCCACAGATGATGCCATCTCTATTGCAATCCACACTGCCCTCACTACGTGAGAATGCTATTCATTGACTACAGCTCAGCGTTCAACGACAGTGCCGGATGCTCCTGGCGTGTCACTCTCACCTTGGTCGATGCCATTGATGTAGAAGTGAAGAGCTCCGCTGGCCTTGTGCATCAAGCCTATGTGATCCCCCTCCTGGAATGGAAGTCAGAGTGTCATGGTTAAGATGTTAGGGATGAGTGTGTGTGTGTGTGTGTGTGTGTGTCACTGACCTGCAGTTCATCCAGGCTGAATTCACAGTACTCCCGACGTGTTCCCTTGCCGTTCGTCAGGATCCCACAGCCACTCATCATGATTGTACCTGGAAGAGCAAGAGGGGGAAAAAAAAAAAACACAGCAAGATGTAGCCTTGTACGTTGCAAAGAACAAGATTGAACAGTCCCTCCAGGATTTCGCTGGGATTTATTTGTGATATTTGCAGGCAAAACTACATATTTTTTTCAGCAGCAATTCTGACATTTTGCATGGCAATATGCAATGACTGTCAATTTCCTTGCGAAAATGCGCTGACAAAGGAATTGGTTCGGGGACGTGTTGCTTGATTGAACCATATTATGTGGCAACTGTGTGGTGATTGGTTGAAAACGCAATCCTTTTTGTACTGTGTTGACTGTTGACAATGATTTGACTGTTTTATAGAAAGCCCTTGCATAACATGCGGGAAATTTTTGATTTTGTCCCCCCAAAAATAATTGTGATGCAGAATCCTGGAGGGATTGATCGAACATGCGTGCAGTTTGTTGTGGAATGAATAGATCTAGTTGTATATTGGGTTAGAGCAACACTACGCTAGTGTGCGTATGCATGTATGCGTTACGTACCTGAGCGCAGATTTGTCATTGTGGCTGGGTAGTCCAAGTTGTTGGGGTTGTGTGTCGTCACGCCGATCTCGATCGACCCCGACCACTTGTCCACCAGCTTATCTATGCGGATCTGTGGCACAACAGAAACCATGACAGTTATAACCATGTCATAACAGCTGACAACTTGTCATATGGTCATAACACTCATTACCTATATATTTAATCATGTTTTACGGCTGGTTATGACACCTACACCACATAAGTGTCAAAATCCACATTTATTCAAATAATTGAAAAATAGTTCTAATGATCATTTAGCCTTTTAAAATTGCAAACTTGGATTAGCTAACACAACGTGCCGTTGGAACACAGGAGTGATGGTTGCTGATAATGGGCCTCTGTACGCCTATGTAGATATTCCATTAAAAATCTGCCGTTTCCAGCTACAATAGTAATTTACAACATCGACAATGTCTACACTACTTCTGATAAATTTCATGTTATTTTAATGGGCAATTTCTTTTTACTTTACTTTCAAAAACAAGGACATTTCTAAGTGACGCCAAACTTTTGAACGGTGGTGTATGTCAAAAACGGGTCTAAATATGTGTCATGAGTGTTATGACCATTTTATGACCGGTTATGTCAAGGTAGGTCAGCTGTTATGACATATGACTGACAAGTAAATTTAAAGAATATTCATTGGCTAATCTGAAAGATTCAACTCTACCATATGGAGATTAGAGGATTAGCTTCAAACTCTGACATGTCAACTTCAGTGGTGATATTTACTTGACCCCTCTGTCATTAGAGGTCATGAAAATGAAAGTAAACAGTTATGACAGCTGTTATGTCATTACTATGACAGCTGTTATGTCATTACTATGACAGTGGTGTGTAGGCTATTTCTTATGAGCATTCAAATTAAGAATGACCAAATAAATGTTATTAAACCCCTTGATCTAAGCCCCTCGTTTCAACCCCTTCCAAGAATTCACATATCTCAGTATCGGAGCCAGTGATTGGCCGCACCTCAAACATCTCGTTGTGTCGAAGCGGCCGGTTGGTCATGACCACGCCGTTGTTGAACTCGTCCAGCGGTCGCCGCCTCTCCGCCGTCTTGTTGTTGTTGCTCAGCTTGATCAGTGTGCCGCACTTCTCGTGGAACAGCAGCGCATCATTGGTCAGCATCCCGCCCGTCACTGCCCCGAGTCTCGCCCCTCCGCCACCTGCAGGGCTGTTGACGCTTCCAGTATAGCCGGTCCCGCCCCCGCTGTCACTACTGTTACCGTTAACGGATCCCCCACCGCTGCTGCTCCCCCTGTCCCCTCTACTTCCTGTTCCTGAGTCTCTCCCTATTCCACCTCCTCCCAGATCTCCCCCTACATTGTCCTCAGAGCGGTAAAGGGATACAATGGCATTGTTTAACACGTCAAAGAGCTGGTGCTCCGTCAGAACTATAGGGGAGGGAGAGAAAGATGGAGACTTACATTTGGTCAATGGTGCAACTGAGATTGGGGTAGAGGTTTTGATTTTCTTACCTGTCTCAGGCTCAAGGTTGTTGGGAAACTTGTCAGGTCGGTTATGAGTAGGAGGGAGCTCAGGCACTGAGACAAAACAGGAATGAGAAGACAAAAGAGAGAAGAGTCCTTTCCCTCATTACTACACCCTTTTACACAACAAACCCTCCATTTCAATAGATAAACATCAACAAGTCCTACCTTCCTCTAACGTCCCGTTTGTCGCCGCCGCCAGGTTCACCGCTGACGTCAGACCCCCGAACTCTCCCTCCCTGACCCCGCACACCACCACCTCTTCCTCCTCATCTTCATCTTCCTGCTCACGCTCCTCCACCGTCTCCCTCTCCGTGTCTCTCTCCGCCAAGGACGGCGGCTCGCAGCTCACCACAGTCACTTGCGTACACTTGCCATAGAGGTCCACCACCGCCCAGAGGCCCGTCGGGAGACCACTGGCAGCCGCGCCACAGTCCTGCCCGTTCACCCACAGGTGGAGCTCGCCATGGGTGCTCCGCTGTACCAGTAGAACAGAAATAAGAAGTGATCATTTGTATAAAAAAAATCTTAACCCATCTAAACACAGAATTGAGACGGATAGGGTCAGCCATGAAGCAGCGCCCCTGGATAGAGAGTATTGTAGAAATTGGTAACAATTTAGTGCCTGGCCCAGGGCTTGAACCGGCGACCTTCCGGCCACTAGTCTGCCTTGTTAACCCACTAGGCTACCTACCTGTATGCCCACACGGTCGCCCTCAGACAGCTGGTCCAGGTCTCGGCCGTACTCCTCGAGGACGGAGCGGCCGTCACGTAGCACCGAGCAGCCAGACACGATCCAGGAGCCTCCCTTCAGACCCGTAGCGCTGCTGGGGAAGTCGAGACCAGCCGGGTCCAGAGAAGTCACCCCGATCTCTATGGAGCCGCTCCAAGAGTTCACCTGTAGCAGGAAGAGAAGGCTGAGTTTATCTACATGTATTTATTCATCTATTAATTTGTCCATTTTTACATGGTCAGTTATGTTCAATACATTGTATATCTTCGTAAGCCTACACGTCATTCCAAATGAGTTCATTTACTTTTTCCTCTGTTAGACAGGTTGGTTGTTTTGCAACAAAAGCATTGGGTGCACAACTATGGGGCAAAACAGACACGGTTGGCTTAGACTGACAACATTTAAACTATATTTAGTCTCCAAATGTTTATTGAAAACAAATACATTGCACAATGAGCACTTGTCTCAAATACATTGTTACAGTTCTTGGATAGCTAGCAAATTTATTGCCATATTAGCATAGACATGACATCAGTCAAAACAAGACATGGTATCAATAACAAGACAACAAGCTGAAACGAGCCACCTACGATTCCCCACATGGCAGCTTCTTGTCATGTCATTGTAGCTTTTTCAAGCAGAAATTTGCCTCCTGCAACACAAACTCCAAAAAGTTCCGGGACACTAAAGTCCATGGAGTGTCCCAGTCCCAGTGTGATTGATCACGATTTTATTCATTGAATGCACAGAGTGGAACTGCACACTCAAATATGTCATTTGAGGAAACATTAAACATACAATTCAAATGTGTAAAAAAAAATAAAAAATTTTAAACCACTATAGATTCTTCTCACCATGCCCATCTTTTACTCGTACCTCCCCACCCATCTGCTCGGTCTTTCAAACCATTTTTGAAACGCTCTCACCATCTGTCTGGTTTCTCTCTCACCAGCTCTCTCCTGTCTGTCCCCCAGTTGATTAGGGTTAGGTACTAGAGAGTTAGGCTTAGGTGCTAGGGATAGGCCATGTAAGAGAGTTACAACAGCCCAGGGATTTGAGTTACAGATCTGGACTAGGCCTAAGACTGGCAATGCCTTACTGTGTGGAAAGCGCTGAATTAGGAATTCGAATACTAGAATGGACATGAACCTTCTTTTGATGGTATACTCAAGAGTCCATATTCACATAGTAAGGAATTCCCATTGACCACGCACACAAAGTTGGGAAAACATTACTTCCTATTGACCCCCAATGTAAAGGAGACAACTTTGTTGTTGATTATTTGTTATACAGAAATAACAAAATATGCCCGAAAAGCTGCTGTGTTTATTTTTTTATTGTATTTCACCTTTATTTAACCAGGTAGGCTAGTTGAGAACACCTTTATTTAACCTTTATTTAACCAGGTAGGCTAGTTGAGAACACCTTTATTTAACCAGGTAGGCTAGTTGAGAACACCTTTATTTAACCAGGTAGGCTAGTTGAGAACACCTTTATTTAACCAGGTAGGCTAGTTGAGAACACCTTTATTTAACCAGGTAGGCTAGTTGAGAACACCTTTATTTAACCAGGTAGGCTAGTTGAGAACACCTTTATTTAACCAGGTAGGCAAGTTGAGAACACCTTTATTTAACCTTTATTTAACCAGGTAGGCTAGTTGAGAACACCTTTATTTAACCAGGTAGGCTAGTTGAGAACACCTTTATTTAACCAGGTAGGCTAGTTGAGAACACCTTTATTTAACCAGGTAGGCTAGTTGAGAACACCTTTATTTAACCAGGTAGGCTAGTTGAGAACACCTTTATTTAACCAGGTAGGCTAGTTGAGAACACCTTTATTTAACCTTTATTTAACCAGGTAGGCTAGTTGAGAACACCTTTATTTAACCTTTATTTAACCAGGTAGGCTAGTTGAGAACACCTTTATTTAACCAGGTAGGCTAGTTGAGAACACCTTTATTTAACCAGGTAGGCTAGTTGAGAACACCTTTATTTAACCAGGTAGGCAAGTTGAGAACACCTTTATTTAACCAGGTAGGCTAGTTGAGAACACCTTTATTTAACCAGGTAGGCTAGTTGAGAACACCTTTATTTAACCTTTATTTAACCAGGTAGGCTAGTTGAGAACACCTTTATTTAACCAGGTAGGCTAGTTGAGAACACCTTTATTTAACCAGGTAGGCTAGTTGAGAACACCTTTATTTAACCAGGTAGGCTAGTTGAGAACACCTTTATTTAACCAGGTAGGCTAGTTGAGAACACCTTTATTTAACCAGGTAGGCTAGTTGAGAACACCTTTATTTAACCAGGTAGGCTAGTTGAGAACACCTTTATTTAACCTTTATTTAACCAGGTAGGCTAGTTGAGAACACCTTTATTTAACCAGGTAGGCTAGTTGAGAACACCTTTATTTAACCAGGTAGGCTAGTTGAGAACACCTTTATTTAACCAGGTAGGCTAGTTGAGAACACCTTTATTTAACCAGGTAGGCTAGTTGAGAACACCTTTATTTAACCAGGTAGGCTAGTTGAGAACACCTTTATTTAACCTTTATTTAACCAGGTAGGCTAGTTGAGAACACCTTTATTTAACCTTTATTTAACCAGGTAGGCTAGTTGAGAACACCTTTATTTAACCAGGTAGGCTAGTTGAGAACACCTTTATTTAACCAGGTAGGCTAGTTGAGAACACCTTTATTTAACCAGGTAGGCTAGTTGAGAACAAGTTCTTATTTACAACTGCCACCTGGCCAAGATAAAGCAAAGCAGTGTGACAAACAGAGTTACACATGGAATAAACAAGCGTCCATCAATAACAAAATATTGAAAAAAGAAAGTCTATATACAGTGTGTGCAAATGGCGTGAGGTGGTAAGGCAATAAATAGGCCATTGTAGCGAAGTAATTACAATTTAGCAAATTAACACTGGAGTGAGATGAGCAGATGGTGATGTGCAAGTAGAAATACTGGTGTGCAAAAGAGCAGAAAAGTAAATAAAAACAATATGGGGATGGGGTAGGTAGATAGGCCATCTGTAAATAGCAAACCCAATGTACAGCTGCAGTGATCGGTTAGCTGATGTTTAAAGTTAGTGAGGGAAATACAAGTCACCAGCTTCAGCGATTTTTGCAATTCGTTCCAGTCATTGGCAGCAGAGAGCTGGAAGGAAAGGCTGCCAAAGGAGGTGTTGGCTTTGTACCTGCTGGAGCGCGTGCTACGGGTGGGTGTTGTTTTCGTGACCTGTGAGCTGAGAAGGCGGAGCTTCACCTAGCATAGACTTAGATGAAATGTACATGTAACCAGGTCAAAAATACCAAACTACAGATTGCAATGCTCCCGCGTAGGGAAATAGAGCCTGCGACAAGAGCCCTGTGGCTTCAGGCGTGGGAAACGTGGGGACCCGGTGTCCAAGTAGGCTACAAAACCATCTTTATCTTTACCCCTCTCTAACACAGCTACAATGTAGCTATATTTGTGGAAAACATTTCAACCCAGGTAAGACATTAAACTTGTTTAGTATAGTCTGTTGTTTGTAAGTCCACTCACTACTTGTAGCTGTTTATAGTCCGTTTGTTTGCATTGTTGGTCTTGGCTAGTTAGTTACTCGCGTGGATGCTAGCACTGTCATGAAAAGGGGCATGCGGGAAGCCCTACATATTACGTTTTTCTAAGTAGAAAGAACGCTTGGGAGCAGGCAATGTTGAAGGTCAACTTTAGACATGTTGTACTTAAAAGAAATGTTGACAAGAATATTGCATTTGAAAAAGGTACTAGTTTTTGCTGTGAGTTTTGTTGATCCCTGCCTACAGACAGAAACTAAAACAAGAGGCTCCCACGCTGAGGTCTGTCCAACGCTGGTCCGACCAAGCTGACTCCACACTCCAATACTGCTTCCATCACGTGGACTGGGATATGTTTCGTATTGATTCAGATAACAATATTGACGAATACGCTGATTCGGTGTGCGAGTTCATTAGAACGTGAAGATGTCGTTCCCATAGCAACGATTAAAACATTCCCTAACCAGAAACCGTGGATTGATGGCAGCATTCGCGTGAAACTGAAAGTGCGAACTACTGTTTTTAAATCAGGGCAAGGTGACTGGTAACATGACCGAATACAAACAGTGCAGCTATTCCCTCCGCAAGGCTATCAAACAAGCTAAGCGTCAGTACAGAGACAAAGTAGAATCTCAATTCAACGGCTCAGACACAAGAGGCATGTGGCAGGGTCTACAGTCAATCACGGACTACAAGAAGAAATCCAGCCCAGTCACGGACCAGGATGTCTTGCTCCCAGGCAGACTAAATAACTTTTTCGCCCGCTTTGAGGACAATACAGTGCCACTGACATGGCCTGTAACGAAAACATGCGGACTCTCCTTCACTGCAGCCGAGGTGAGTAAGACATTTAAACGTGTTAACACTCGCAAGGCTGCAGGCCCAGACGGCATCCCCAGCCGCGCCCTCAGAGCATGCGCAGACCAGCTGGCCGGTGTGTTTACGGTCATATTCAATCAATCCCTATACCAGTCTGCTGTTCCCACATGCTTCAAGAGGGCCAACATTGTTCCTGTTCCCAAGAAAGCTAAGGTAACGGAGCTAAACGACTACCGCCCCGTAGGACTCACTTCCGTCATCATGAAGTGCTTTGAGAGACTAGTCAAGGACCATATCACCTCCACCCTACCTGACACCCTAGACCCACTCCAATTTGCTTATCGCCCAAATAGGTCCACAGACGATGCAAACTCAACCACACTGCACACTGCCCTAACCCATCTGGACAAGAGGAATACCTGTGTGAGAATGCTGTTCATCGACTACAGCTCGGCATTCAACACCATAGTACCCTCCAAGCTCGTCATCAAGCTCGAGACCCTGGGTCTCGACCCCGCCCTGTGCAACTGGGTACTGGACTTCCTGACGGGCCGCCCCCCCCAGGTGGTGAGGGTAGGCAACAACATCTCCACCCCGCTGATCCTCAACACTGGGGCCCCACAAGGGTGCGTTCTGAGCCCTCTCCTGTACTCCCTGTTCACCCACGACTGCGTGGCCACGCACGCCTCCAACTCAATCATCAAGTTTGCGGATGACACAACAGTGGTAGGCTTGATTACCAACAACGACGAGACGGCCTACAGGGAGGAGGTGAGGGCCCTCGGAGTGTGGTGTCAGGAAAATAACCTCACACTCAACGTCAACAAAACTAAGGAGATGATTGTGGACTTCAGGAAACAGCAGAGGGAACACCCCCCCCCCTATCCACATCGATGGAACAGTAGTGGAGAGGGTAGCAAGTTAAGTTCCTCGGCATACACATCACAGACAAACTGAATTGGTCCACTCACACAGACAGCATCGTGAAGAAGGCACAGCAGCGCCTCTTCAACCTCAGGAGGCTGAAGAAATTCAGCTTGTCACCAAAAGCACACAAACTTCTACAGATGCACAATCGAGAGCATCCTGGCGGGCTGTATCACCGCCTGGTACGGCAACTGCTCCGCCCACAACCGTAAGGCTCTCCAGAGGGTCGTGAGGTCTGCACAACACATCACCGGGGGCAAACTACCTGCCCTCCAGGACACCTACACCACCCGATGTTACAGGAAGGCCATAAAGATCATCAAGGACATCAACCACCCGAGCCACTGCCTGTTCACCCCGCTATCATCCAGAAGGCGAGGTCAGTACAGGTGCATCAAAGCTGGGACCGAGAGACTGAAAAACAGCTTCTATCTCAAGGCCATCAGACTGTTAAACAGCCACCACTAACATTGAGTGGCTGCTGCCAACACACTGACTCAACTCCAGCCACTTTAATAATGGGAATTGATGTAAATATATCACTAGCCACTTTAAACAATGCTACCTTATATAATGTTAATTACCTACATTATTCATCTCATATGCATACGTATATACTGTACTCTATATCATCGACTGCATCCTTATGTAATACATGTATCACTAGCCACTTTAACTATGCCACTTTGTTTACATACTCATCTCATATGTATATACTGTACTCGATACCATCTACTGTATCTTGCCTATGCTGCTCTGTACCATCACTCATTCATATATCCTTATGTACATATTCTTTATCCCCTTACACGGTGTATAAGACAGTAGTTTTGGAATTGTTAGATTACTTGTTGGTTATTACTGCATTGTCGGAACTAGAAGCACAAGCATTTCGCTACACTCGCATTAACATCTGCTAACCATGTGTATGTGACAAATAAAAATGTGATTTGATTTGAGTCAATGGGGTAACCTAGGTAATCACAGGTTATATTCCCCACAGTTGGGAAAGGCATAAACATTCTATCTAATACTGACTGGGACTATAAAGGTCACCCATTGTTTGCCAGTGCTGTAATAATGTAAAATAATCTATTTGAAGAATTTACACTACATGACCAAAAGTATGTGGACATCTGCTCTTTGAACATTAATTCCAAAATCATGGGCTTTAATATAGAGTTGGTCCACCCATTTGCAACTACACTACCGGTCAAACATTTTAGAACACCTACTCATTCAAGGGTTAAATTCTTTTTGACTATTTTCTACATTGTAGAATATTATTGAAGACATCAAAACTATGAAATAACATACAGGAATCATGTAGTAACTAAGAACGTGTTAACCAAATCCAAATATATTTTATATTTGACATTCTTCAAAATGGCCTTTGCCTTAACGACAGCTTTGCACACGCTTGGCAATCTCTCAACCAGCTTCATGAGGTAGTCACCTGGAATGCATTTCAATTAACATGTGTGCCTTGATGCAAAGCTGTCATCAAGGCCAAGAGTGGCTACTTTGAAGAATCTATATATTTAGATTTGTTTAACACTTTTTGGTTACTACATGATTCCATACGTGTTATTTCATAGTTTTGATGTCTTCACTATTATTCTACAATGTAGAAAATAGTACAAATAAAAGAAAAATCCTGGAATGAGTAGGTGTTCTAAAACTTTGGACCGGTAGTGTATCACAGCCTCCACTCTTCCGGGAAGTTTTCCATTAGATGTTGGAACATTGCTTCCATTCAGCCACAAGAGCATTAGTGAGGTTGGACACTGAAGTTGGGCAATAAGGCCTGGCTCGCAGTCGGAGTTTCAATTCATCCCAAAGGTGTTCGATGGGGTTGAAGTCAGGGCTCTGTGCAGGCCAGTCAGGTTTATCCACAGAAATGTCAACAAACCATTTCTGTATGGACCTCGCTTTGTGCACAGGGGCATTGTCATGCTGAAACAGGAAAGTGCTTTCCCCAAACTGTTGCCACAAAATTGTCAGTACAGAATTGTATAGAATGTCATTGTACACTGTAGCGTTAAGACTTCCCTTCAATGGAACTAAGGGACCTAGCCCGAACCATGAAAAACAGCCCGATACCATTATTCCTCCTCCACCAAACCTTACAGCTGACAATATGCTTTCAGGCAGGTAGCGTTCTCCTGGCATCCACCAAAACCAGCCCGATACCTGGCTGAGTCATCCGTCAGACTGCCAGATGGTGAAGCGTGATTAATCACTCCAGGGAACGCGTTTCAACTACTCGGGAGTCAAACAGCGGCGAGCATTACACCACTCCAGCCGACGATTGGCATTGTGCATGGGAATCTTAGGCATGTGTGCGGCTGCTCGGCCATGGAAACTCATTTCACGAAGCTTCTAATGAACAGTTATTGTGCTGACGTTGCTTCCAGAGGAAGTTTGGAACTTGGTAGTGAAACCCATATAAATTGTATTTATATGACAATATTTTTATGTTGACAATTCAATTACAAGCTCTCATATATCACGTGCCTTTAATTTTCCTGCATAGGTAAAATCAGGAATATGCCTCTACTGCCATTCATTCCAATTAGACTGGTTTAGATTTCTCCCTAAACTAAATGGCTGCCATTTTCACCCCTTTCTGGAAGTTTGAGGGTTTATGACATAGTCCAAGGTTCCAACTGGTGGCCCGCACAGTGATTTTATTTGGCTCCCAAAGTTCTCTGTTGGACATGGACTAAAAAACACCAGCACTGTTCCAAAGTATTCCCACGCATAATAGCGAGATATATTTAAATCGCATACAAATCTAAGCAAGGTTGGAAATGATTATGTTTTAGTTAAATATTATATCTGTTTAGGCTTCTTGCAGTCAATTTGCAGTACAAATTTGGAAATATATTCCTGACCCCTGACCACCCACTCAAGAATAAAATCTAACTGAGGCTGAATATAGTTGATGATCCCCTCTAGTAATTTAATAGGATCGATATGGTGGAAAGACAAAGTTATCTTCCAGCATCCACTTACATGGACCAACCAAGTCCATCTCTAAACAACACAGTATGTAAGATGTGTAAATTCAAATGTTGCAGTCTCTCTCATACACATACAATCAAACACACAAACACTCATATCCATCTCGCTCTCTTTCTAATCATATGCACACATGGTATACATCGTCCAAGGAACTGCATTTCATTGGACGATGTGATGTATACCATACATATCCCGTCGCTTACAAAACTTGTATACACATCTGCAAACGAACGCGTACACAAACACAGAAAAACAAACAGATCTGTGAACAATCCACAGCAACCTCATCTCTGACAGACACACTACAAAGACAGCAATCGGTGGAGAGTTAGGCAGGCACATACTATTGTTTACCAAACTACTGTCCCGCATTTACTCTACCGTCAACATTACCAACACCATAATATTCCACCCAGAGCAAACTGATGGGTCGTTCCACCTCAAAAAACACAAAGAGGGTTGACATTCACCATCTCAGATTGTAATCAACAATTTCAGAACAAACAGATATTAGCATTCCTGCTAAATGATTGTTGAATATAATTTGAGCTGAGAAAATAAACTAATTGATTGCACCCAAATTGGACATTTTAAATGTATAGAATTCATATAATATTCAATATAGTATCTAACATCCGATTTTAACAAACTTTTCTAACATGAGGAATTACAAAAGAAAGTAAAAAGCCACCCACGGACCCCCCACACCACCGAGTATATAGCATCAGTTCTGTTTGAACAGTACTGAGCTGCAGCTCGGAGTATTGTTTCTTCATCCTATTTAATGTATTCTCAGTGAATTTGAAAAAATGTATTCCTGTTCAGTGAAACTAGTTGGGTTTATGTCCCATCCTACATCCTGATATTACCAAGTTCTAACCACTATGATGGTGCGGTTCCTACGATTAGGTGATAATTTTTTTCAAGCATTTGTGTCAGATATCCAGTGCAAGTTAATGGTACCTACATTGGCATTTTCACATCTAAATTATCCTAAAGAATTTAAAAGTTGATTGAGTTGCACAATGGTGTTACTTATAAAAAAAAGGTACCAGTTAAAAGTTTGGACACCTACTTATTCAATGGTTTTTCATTATTTTCTACATTTTAGAATAATAGTGAAGACTAACAAGACTAACCCATGAAATAACATGTGGAAGCACGTAGTAACCACCCAAAAAGTGTTAAACAAATCCAAATATGAGATTCTTCAAAGTAGCCACCATTTGCCTTAACAGCTTTGCACACTCTTGGCATTATCTCAACCAGCTTCATGAGGTAGTCAACTGGAATGCATTTCAATTAACAGGTGTTCCTTGTTTAAGGTTTGTGGAATTTCTTTCCTTCTTAATGTGTTTGAGCCAATCAGTTGTGTTGTGACAAGGTAGGGGTGGTATACAGAAGATAACCCTATTTGGTAAAAGTACATATGGCAAGAACAGCTCAAATAAGCAAAGAGAAATGACAGTCCATCATTACTTTAAGACATGAAGGTCAGTCAATACAGAACATTTCAAAAACGTTGAATGTTTCTTCAAGTGCAGTCGCAAAAACCTTCAAGCGCTATGATGAAACTGTCTCTCATGAGGACCACCACAGGAAAGGAAGACCCAGGGTCACCTCTGCTGCAAAGGATAAATTCATTAGAGTTACCAGCACAAATAAATGCTTCAGAGTTCAAGTAACACCTCAACCTCAACTGTTCAGAGGCGACTACGTGAATCAGGCCTTCATGGTCAAATTACTGCAAAGAAACCAATACTAAACACCAATAAGAAGAAAAGACTTGCTTGGGCCAAGAAACACAAGCAATGGACATTAGACAGGTGGAAATCTGTCCTTTGGTCTAAAATGTGAGATTTTTGGTTGCAACCACCGTGTCTTTGAGACGCAGAGTAGGTGAACGGATGATCTCCGCATATGTGGTTCCCACCGTGAAGCATGGAGGAGGTGGTGTGATTCTATTCTAATGTGTCTTAGTCTATATACTCTGACATTGCTCGTCCATATATTTATACATTCTTAATTCCATTATTTAGATGTGTGTATTGTTGTGAAATTGTTAGATATTACAGCACTGGTTTGCGCTTAGTGGGACTATCATTTTTTTTCAACAGGACAACACACCTCCAGGCTATTTGACTAAGGAGGAGAGTGATGGAGTGCTGCATCAGATGACCTGGCCTCCACAATCACCCAACCTCAACCCAATTGAGATGGTTTAGGATGAGTCTGACCGCATTGAAGGAAAAGCAGCCAACAAGTGCTCAGCATATGCAAACCCTTGAATGAGTAGGTGTGTCCAAACTTTTGACTGGTACTATAGATGATTTGGATATGAAGCGTGAAAATGCATTGCATATATGAATCTACCAGCTTGGTTTTGGTGCATTTGGACAGAACACAAGAGCAAGTTCAATCAATGTGAATTCTCTACAAGCATTACTGTAGCAACAATGCCATGTTTGTTGCACTAACACAGATAGATATCCCTCATGCAATTACAGATATGGATCCATTATAGCTTCAATACATGTAATGATACTAGCCATGAAACTATAGTCAGTGAAGACATATCGGGTAAGGCCTAATCGGTTAATGTTATCTGTCTAGTTAGCTATGCTTTTCATGTGCGAGTTCGGTATCAATGTAGCTAGCTAGTGATCTATTCCATTACACATAACAGTCATTGGATTAAATGGAGTAAATGTTGTGGATCTTAATGTTTTTCCTCATAATCCTGGACTATCGGACCACCATTTTATTGCAACAAATAATCTGCTCAGACCCCAACCAAGGAGCATCAAAAGTCGTGCTATAAATTCACAGACAACACAAAGATTCCTTGATGCCCTTCCAGACTCCCTCTGTCTACCCAAGGACGTCAGAGGACAAAAATCAGTTAACCACCTAACTGAGGAACTCAATTTAACCTTGTGCAATACCCTAGATGCAGTTGCACCCCTAAAAACATTTCTCATAAGAAACTAGCTCCCTGGTATACAGAAAATACCCGAGCTCTGAAGCAAGCTTCCAGAAAATTGGAACGGAAATGGCGCCACACCAAACTGGAAGTCTTCCGACTAGCTTGGAAAGACAGTACCGTACAGTATCAAAGAGCCCTTACTGCTGCTCGATCATCCTATTTTTCCAACTCAATTGAGGAAAATAAGAACAATCCAAAATGTATTTTTGATACTGTTGCAAAGCTAACTAAAAAGCAGCATTCCCCAAGTGAGGATGGCTTTCACTTCAGCCGTGATAAATTCATGAACTTCTTTGAGGAAAAGATCATGATTATTAGAAAGCAAATTACGGACTCCTCTTTAAAAGTGCGTATTCCTTCAAAGCTCAGTTATCCTGAGTCTGCACATCTCTGCCAGGACCTAGGATCAAGAGAGACGCTCAAGTGTTTTAGTACTATATCTCTTGACACAATGATGAAAATAATCATGGCCTCTAAACCTTCAAGCTGCATACTGGACCCTATTCCAACTAAACTACTGAAAGAGCTGCTTCCTGTGCTTGGCCCTCCTATGTTGAACATAATAAGCGGCTCTCTTTCCACCGGATGTGTACCAAACTCACTAAAAGTGGCAGCAATGAAGCCTCTTTTGAAAAAGCCAAACCTTGACCCAGAAAATATTTAAAAAACTATCGGCCTATATCGAATCTTCCATTCCTTTCAAAAATTTTAGAAAAGGCTGTCTTCAGGAAGGCAGCAACTCACTGCCTTCCTGAAGACAAACAATGTATACGAAATGCTTCATTCTGGTTTTAGACCCCATCATAGCATTGAGACTGCACTTGTGAAGGTGGTAAATGACCTTTTAATGGCATCAGACCGAGGATCTGCATCTGTCCTCATGCTCCTAGACCTTAGTGCTGCTTTTGATACCATCGATCACCACATTCTTTTGAAGAGATTGGAAACCCAAATTGGTCTACACGGACAAGTTCTGGCCTGGTTTAGATCTTATCTGTCGGAAAGATATCAGTTTGTCTCTGTGAATGGTTTGTCCTCTGACAAATCAACTGTAAATTGCGGTGTTCCTCACGGTTCCGTTTTAGGAAC
The DNA here is from genome assembly GCF_002021735.2 of Oncorhynchus kisutch. Classification (NCBI taxonomy): domain Eukaryota; kingdom Metazoa; phylum Chordata; class Actinopteri; order Salmoniformes; family Salmonidae; genus Oncorhynchus; species Oncorhynchus kisutch. The sequence continues at coordinate 21,384,335 of NC_034189.2, read as the reverse complement.
ACTATTGTTTTCACTATATATTTTAGCTCTTGGGGATGTCATTCGAAAACATAATGTTAACTTTCACTGCTATGCACTGCTAACTTTCACTTCTATGTACATTTCAATGAAACATGGTGAAGCCCCAAAAATGCCCTCGCTAGAGGTCTGTTTCAGAAATAAGGAAGTGGATGGCTGCAAACGTTCTTCTTTTTATCTCGCCAAAACAGAGATGCGTGTTCTAGGTCCCAAGAAACAAAGAGATCTTCTGTTGAATCTGACAATTCATCTTGATTGTTGTACAGTCGTCGCAAATAAAACTGAAGGACCTCTGCGTTACTCTGGACCCTGATCTCTCTTTTGACGAACATATCAAGACTGTTTCAAGGACAGCTTTTTTTCCATCTACGTAACATCGCAAAAATCTGAAACATTGTCCAAAAATAATGCAGAAAAATTAATCCATGCTTTTGTTACTTCTAGGTTAGACTACTGCAATACTCTACTTTCAGGCTACCCGGATAAAGCACTAAATAAACTTCAGTTAGTGCTAAATACGGCTGCTAGAATCCTGACTAGAACCAAGAAATGTGATCATATTACTCCAGTGCTAGCCTCCCTACACTGGCTTCCTGTCAAGGCAAGGGCTGATTTCAAGGTTTTACTGCTAACCTACAAAGCATTACATGGGCTTGCTCCTACCAATCTCTCTGATTTGGTCCTGCCGTACATACCTACACGTACGCTACGGTCACAAGATGCAGGCCTCCTAACTGTTCCTAGAATTTCTAAGCAAACAGCTGGAGGCAGGGCTTTCTCCTATAGAGCTCAATTTTTATGGAATGGTCTGCCTACCCATGTGAGAGACGCAAACTCGGTCTCGACCTTTAAGTCTTTATTGAAGACTCATCTCTTCAGTGGGTCATATGATTGAGTGTAGTCTGACCCAGGAGTGTGAAGGTGAACGGAAAGGCTCTGGAGCAACGAACCGCCCTTGCTGTCTCTGCCTGTCCGGTTCCCCTCTTTCCACTGGGATTCTCTGCCTCTAACCCTATTACAGGGGCTGAGTCACTGGCTTACTGGTGCTCTTTCATGCCGTCCCTAGGAGGGGTGCGTGACTTGAGTGGGTTGAGTCACTGATGTGATCTTCCTGTCTGGGTTGGCGCTCCCCCTTGGGTTGTGCCGTGGCGGAGGTCTTTGTGGGCTATACTCGTTGGTTGGTCCTAAGTTGGTGGTTGAAGATATCCCTCTAGTGGTGTGGGGGCTGTGCTTTGGCAAAGTGGGTGGGGTTATATCCTTCCTGTTTGGTCCTGTCCGGGGGTATCATCGGATGGGGACACAGTGTCTCCCGACCCCTCCTGTCTCAGCCTCCAGTATATATGCTGCAGTAGTTTGTGTCGGGGGGCTAGGGTCAGTTTGTTATATCTGGAGTACTTCTCCTGTCTTATCCTGTGTGAATTTAAGTATGCCCTCTCTAATTCTCTCTTTATCGGAGGACCATGCCTCAGGACTACCTGGCATGGTGACTTCTTGCTGTCCCCAGTCCACCTGGCCGTGCTGCTGCTCCAGTTTCAACTGTTCTTCCTGCGGCTATGGAATCCTGACCTGTTCACCGGACGTGCTACCTGTCCCAGACGGGCTGTTTTCAACTCTAGAGACAGCAGGAGAGGTAGAGATACTCTTAATGATCGGCTATGAAAAGCCAACTGACATTTACTCCTGAGGGGCTGACTTGCTGCACCCTCGACAACTACTGTGATTATTATTATTTCACCATGCTGGTCATTTATGAACATTTGAACATCTGGGCCATGTTCTGTTATAATCTCCACCCGGCACAGCCAGAAGAGCACTGGCCACCCCTCATAGCCTGGTTCCTCTAGGTTTCGGTCTTTCTAGGGAGTTTTTCCGAGCCACCGTGCTTCTACACCTGCATTGCTTGCCGTAAAATGTATTCTGCACGGGGGTGTTTTGTTAAGAGCCCCGGCACTCAATCTTAACATTAGCTTGTGGTACGGTATTGGAAGCATTATTGTATTGGACCGTATCTTTCATATCAGCGAGAAATAATTTTCAAAGAACAAAAGGTTAAATTGATAGTAATACACACCTTGATAGGGTTAGTGTCCTCACACGGCCATATCTCCATGTTACAATGCTTCTTCACGAAAAACAAGAGGCAACCACCTGCACTAAATAGCCATCTAGCAGGCTCTGAAGGTAAGTGTAACTCCGGAAGTGTGGCAGGAGTGAACTTTCGTCAGAAGGAGGCTCCATAGCTGTATGGATCTATCTGTGCAAAACTGCCACAGTAAGCATCTTTTTTTATTTGACAGATTCTTTCTTGCTGATTAAAGATAACATATATTCTGTTGCCCTCTTTGACACCAAGGCATTGGAGGAAACAGTACTAATGCCCTCTGCCAACAACCCAAACAGGTTTGAGAGGGACAATGACTGCTGCTATGTTGTTGACAAACCATCAGGCCAGCAGACCAGTAATCATGGCAACAGGCCGGCTATCTGACATTATAATTGGATAACAGGCAAACTAGTTGCTGCGGTCGGCATGGAGATAAGGAGTCTAAATGCTGCACAGACAGGTAGACCTATAACAGTAACTAACCGTTAGCCTAAGACTACATGAGGATAGATTAGGGCTCAAAACAATGTGCATCACATAGAAACTACAGCTATGTTTTTCAGGAATAAGCCTGTGCAGAATAGGGAGAGGTTTTCCCCTAGCCACTGACAGACCGGTCAGTTGTTTTTGTCAACATTTGTAAATTATCTGACCAAAGAGCTGTGGTTAGGGGTGAATGCAACTTTTACCTCGAGATGACAATGCACCAACTAGGATAATACTGAGATCTGCTTTGCCCTTTACCCACAGTCTTTTGCTTAACAAAACCACCAACAATATATTAAATGGGGTTCTACTGTATGCATCTATTGTCAAGACCACAGTAGTGACATAGGGGCTACCTGGCATATATGTTAACTTGAATCAACCAGTACGCTTTTCTCGTCTATATGTCATTAGGTAGACGTCCTCTGACTACTAGCTAGTACTAGCTGGACATGTCACCAACTGGAATGCTGCTGTCAACCAAGTGACTGTGGCTAGCTTAGCTAGTTGGAGTGATGCTGTCAAAAATGATCTACCTAGCTAACGTTAGCTATACCTTGCATGTCAACCAAGCAAACTCATGACTAACGTTAAACGAGCTAAGTTTTCTATTCAACTGAACCTACCTGGCTCAATGTTGGTCGTGGTAATAATAGGCAATTGACTTAACTAGTCTAACTAACTAGTTAGCTAGTAGCAAGCCGTTGAAAACTAGCCTACGTTAACCTATCGTGTTGACAGCGATGCACCTACTGGTTCGATCAACACACAAAAAAGCTCGCTAGTACGGCTAACGTTAGCTAGAACTTAGATAACTACTGTAGAGCTGGACTGGCAATCGGTAGCAAAGATAGCTAGTTTAGATGGCTAACAAGCATAACGTAGCTAGCCACCTTCAAAAACATTAACGGGACCACACAAACTCCACCCCATGCTAACTCGCTAATTATGGTAAACACTTTCAGTTGTCAATAGTACATTAAAAAAAAACATGTTAGTGCATTTTGGACAGGATATAACAAAAATTATAGCTGTAAATCCCGTACTGCTTGATTGTCATACAGCGCACGCCCAAGCACCACTGCGGACAAGAGACCCCGTCCCCAATGGCACTAACGCGTTAGCTGCACTCTCCCCCTTCCGAAAGTGACAGTTCTATTTACCTTCTTGTCAATACGGACGGTGAATACATCACGGTCTTTCAGCTGCTCTCTGCTTAGAACCAAACCGTGGTTAAACTCCTGGACTGGTTGGTTCCGCTGAGCGGTTCGGTTCGAATTCGACAGTCCGATTAGCTTTCCGCTACACGGGTGCAGCTCAGCCGCCATCTTCACACGGGCGGCTTGCTTCGCGACACACGGGTTTGCGACAATTTTTTGCGAGCAATTCGAAATACACGCCCACTTTTTTAAAGGTGAACTGCATAAGGTCAAGCGAGCAAAATTGCTATATGCAAGTGTGGTAGCGCGCTTTCTCTCCAGAATCAATCTAATCAATCAACAGAACAATTGTCACTGATTTCCGAGAATGGGCCTTGATTTATATGCATACTTCTACCATAAACCACAACTTAATATAAACGCTTTGAAACTAGGAATTTCCATGGGTGACAAAAGTACAAAAATTACTTTGTTTTAAATATACTTAAGTATCCAAATTAAATGTAGTTGCTAAAATATACTTAAGTGTCAAAATTTTTTAAAAATTATTTAAAAAATACTCCTTATATTAAACCAGAAGGCACAATTTTATTTAATTTATTTTTATTTACGGATAGCCAGGGTCTCACTCTAACACTCCGACAGAATTTAAAACAAAGCATTTGTGTTAGTGAGTCCGCCAGAACAGTGGCAGTAGAGATGACCAGGAATGTTCTCTTGATAAGCGAATTGGCCCATTTTCTGTCCTGCTAAGAATTCAAAATGTAACGAGTACTTTTGGGTGTCAGGGAAAATGTATGGAATAAAAAGTACATAATTTTCTTTCGGAATGTAGTGAAGTAAAAGTAATAGTTGTCAAAAATATAAATAGTAAAGTAAAGTACAGATACCCCCCCAAAATATTTAAAGTGCTTTAAATAATTTTTACTTAAGCGAAAATTGGAAAGAAAGGGGTGGATCTGTACATTACACCACTGGGAATTTCAAACATAGAGAATTTACAGTTTTTGGTTCATTCAGCATCCAGACAGGTAGCACTATATAAGGCATGCATTATGTTACAATGACACTGTTCATTAATAATGCATAAATATTAAAATAGAGAGCAATCAATGATTGCAGTGTGTGAGTCAGCCGGATATTGCAAATCCAAGTCATTATGATGACTCGACAGGGGTAGATGCCTTGGTCACTGAATGGGACATTATCAGTTGCTGTGTATTGAAATATCACAATATTTTATGGAAACAATTTTGCCCAAAATTGTGCTATGAAGAAAAGATTTTTACAGTGAAAGACTCCATTATATAGTACCACAGTATGAATCATATTACCTATAAAACATAGCGGTCAAACAAGGAAATAGATCCAATCATTATTCTAATAGGGGATTTTAGAAACACTTAAAATAAGGGCTGTGTTTCGTGTAGGCTTACCCTGGTGTGACGTTTTGATAACCATGTAAATCTTTCTAGGACATGGTGACTTTTGTATTTACCCTCAAAAATCAAATGCTAATTAGCTGCTAATGTGGCTATCATAAAGAACTACAAAAGCCATGATGACCTGAATGAGACTGCCAAAACGAGGCAAAGGTAAGCATCTCTGCATTAGCTATCTAATGTTAGCTACATGTATTAATAAATAAATTGGCTACATTTCATTAAATTGACAATTCTGTGAACTGTCTTGTGAAAGTTTTCGATTGACACAATACCTGTTAGCAAAGGTGTCAGCTGGAGATGATGTGCATGAACTTGCAGGGATGATGTCTACTTCAATACTAATTAACATTTTAGAATCTAGAGTAAATAGAACAGAATATATTAATAAAAGTCACCTTGTCCGAGAGAGATTACATGGTTACCAAAACATCACCCGAGGGTAAGCCTACACGAAACTACCCTTATTTTAAGTGTTTCTAAAATTCTCTATGGGAAAAATGAATGGTTTAAAAATGATTGGAACCATTTCCCTGTTGGACCGATAGGTGTTATATGACACCTCCACTGCTCTATTTTCTTCAATGTTTTGATGGAAAATTTGCAGGGCTGATGTTACAAGATGGTAGCCTAGCAGTTAAGAGCATTTGGCCAGTAACCAAAAGGTTGCTGGTTCAAATCCCTGAGCTGACTAGGTGAAAAAAATATCAATTTTTATTTCTAAGTATCCTTGAGCAAGGCACTTAACCCTAATTGCTCCTGTAAATCGCTCTGGTTAATGGCGTCTGCTAAATTACAAAAAATAAAGATGGACCACTAGAGGGCGCATGAGGCTGTTGGAGGAGGGACTAAATCTTGACATCCAGTACAGCAGGTGGCAGTAACGCACCTTTCTCTGTCATGTCAAGCTGGCAGAAGGATATATCTACTGTACTGTCGTTGACATATCCGTGTGTTCATTTCATCCGTTTATTTTAATTTTAACATAACGGTTCATAATTAACTACCGAATACAAGATGTGGCAGCCCGATCCTTTCCACAATGAGTTGGTCTCTATTATGGATGAATTAATCATGTCGTTGGAGGAGGAAATTTGCAAATGTATGGCGTTGTCGGTCTCCTCAACACAATACAGCACAGATATTGATGCAGGAGAGACAGGGGAAATTGAAAGAGAATCCAAGTTGCTAAAAGTAAGTGGCCGACTTTACTTCTACAAATACGAAATGTTATCTTCCGTGTTAATCATTTGTTTTATATAACCAGCTTGGATACAGCTTGTTGTTGAATGACAAGTAAGTAGCCTGTTCTCTTATTGTAGGTCGAGTTGACATGTGTGATGAAAAAGTTCGTGAAACAGACTCTCGCCAAAATCAACCAGTTGATCTCTAAAGGCACTGAAGCACTGCGTTCAGAGATATGCCAGAGTCAAAGTGAGATGAAATCTCTGAAAATGAAGCTATTGGAGATTACTGTTGGTAAGGAAGTACCTGAAAATACAGTGGAAAGAACCCCACAGACAGAGGAAGAGGAGGAATGGACAGAAGCATCATTATCACCAGAGTTTGCAGAGGATTTTCAGGTTTGCTATATTTTACATGTTTACAAGAATTGTGCAGTCCGACCATGGGGTTGACGTTATCTGTGAGAATGAGACTTTTGCTATTATTATCCTGGGTGGCAGGTAGCCTAGTGGTTAGAGCATTGGACTAGTTACTGGAAGGTTGCAAGATCGAATCCCTGAGCTGACAAGGTAAAGGTAAAAATATTTTGTTCTGCCCCTGAACAAGGCAGTTAACCCGCTGTCATTGAAAATACGATTTTTTTCTTAACTGACTTGCCTAGTTAAATAAATCCTGGTACTGCCGTTGTACCCTTGGGCGCTGCTCTGCTACTGAGTTACAATTCCAAAAATTGCAATGCTTTTTTTCCCCCCAGGTTGACGTGCCAACTCCCAGTGGTGAGGCTGACAACACTACAAATGTCAAGAAGGAGACCATGATCAGAGCTAAAACCAGAGCGTTGGAACAGTCATTTACATCTCTAGCTAAAATACCTTCCTCCTCACTCATTGAGTCTATCACACAGGTGGCTATTACAGACAAACAGGCAGCAAGCAGGCCTACAGACAAACAGGCAGCAAGCAGGCCTACAGACAAACAGGCAGCAAGCAGGCCTACAGACAAACAGTCAGTGAGCAGGCCTACAGATGATCAGGCCCCAAATACAGACCCCCAAACTCCCAGTGGGGACTCTGTGGTGTCCACCAGACCCAGGAGGAAGAAGAAGAGAATAGAAGCGCAACCCACAGCGGCAGAATCAGACGGAAGTGAGGAAAACGCTGATGACCAATGGGAGGAGGAGAATGCTAAAGCTGGACAAACCTCGAATGATGAATATGTTCACAACATAAAGCCAAGGCCCAACATAAAGAAAAACCAGACTACCACCACCAGGAAAGAGCACCACTGTCTGGACTGCGGTAAGATTTTTAAGAATTCAAGTAATTTAAAACTGCATCAACAGACTCACACAGGAGAGAGACCTTATTGTTGTGAATTATGCGGGAAATGTTTCCCGACTGCTTGGAAGCTCAGAATACACCAAGCAGTGGTCCACAGAAGAGAGAAGCCGCTTGAGTGTCCAACATGTGGGAAGTGCTTTGCAACAAAGAGTTATTTGGACACTCACGCAAGCGTTCATTCAACAGAGAAACCGTTCCGATGCCTCGTGTGTCAAAAGTGTTTTAAAAGTAAAAAGGGCTTCAAGGAGCACACAATGTTGCACAATTCAAATTCAGATTCATATGCGTGTGACAAATGTCCAAAAACCTTTGTTAAGTTGAAATACCTCAAGAATCACCAGCTAACTCACAGTGGGGGAGGAGCTCACCGTTGTGAATTGTGTGGGAAAGGTTTCAAGACTCCTTCTCAGCTCAAACAACACCAAGCATCAGTCCATAGGGGAGAGAAGCCATTCCAATGTCCCACATGTGGGAAATGCTTTGCAACAAAGACAAATTTGAAAATTCACACAAGTGTTCATTCAGGAGAGAGAGCATTCCAGTGCCCTCAATGTCAGATGTGTTTCAAAACCAAGTATACTCTTAATGCCCATAAGAAGACACACACGGACTCCAAGCCATATGCTTGCGACAAATGCCCAATGACCTTTATCCGGTCACATTACCTCAGAAGGCATGAAATCTCGCACCTGACCAGCAAGCCATTCGTGTGCAGCCACTGTGGGAAAGGCTTCAAAGGTGAACGTGGGCTCAAGGGACACGAACGCACCCACACCGAAGACCCAACTTATACCTGTGACGAATGTGGCAAGGGTTTCTATCAACACGAATCGTTTCAAGTCCATGTGGCCTTGCACACCGGAGAGAAGCCGTTCACCTGCGATTGCTGCAGTAAAAACTTTGCTCTGGCGTCCTACCTTAAAACCCACATCGCAAATCATCACTCTGTCACCAAACCCCACGTCTGTGGGAAATGTGGCAGGAAATATAAGGATTTCACCCATTTCAGAATCCATATGTTTCAGGGTTGTCAAGAGGAGGCTGCAGCGTTGGTTTGACAACTTATTGTTGTAATATGTCATGTTTTCACTACAAACATGCATGTTTCCTTGCACAGTACCAATAACATTTGTTTTGAATAGATTGTTTTTTATGTCTACAGACTTGGCCAGTAATAAAAACCTTACCAGGGGATCTATAACCCTCTCTTAAATTGCACCTCTGGTTGGATGCAGGTTAAAGGCACAACCTGTAACTTTCATTCTGACAATGCTTTGTCATTCATTGTTATTTTGGAATTGTGATTAAAGTTGTAATGTTCTTGTTTCACTACAAACATGTATCTTTACTTGTTAATCAATATACAACCTTTAGACTTGGCTATGATAGAGCGCAGTACCACACATTTGTTTTTAAGTTAAAAAAATTATACAGATGTCAGTATTGTTGAATAGATGAATATCTGAAAAAAAGCATATGTTGAACATGTAAAATATAAGGCTATAATGATAGTCACTACAAAACATGAATAATAGAGCTTTTCACCCAGTAACTACTCAATGATGACTCAAGCCCTCAATAGGTTTATTTCACAGTAATACTGTAAGCAGACTTGACACCCTCCCTGCAGTAACACATCTCCATGCAGGGCTGTAATTCAATGATGTGAAACATTCTGACAGTTGCCTATAGAAATAGAATGAATAGAGCTGACACGATTCCTTATTCTAACAATCATATCTGTTCTACACAACATGTTTCTGAATGTAACTTTCTGTAACAACATCTCTCTGAACAGGCCCCAGTTGTGGCCCCTGTAGCTTGTGGTTAGGACCAGGAGTTTTCACATGACCATGTGACTTCACCAGGAAAGCACCGTTTACAGACCCTTTAGCAAGGTCATTGCACTATCTAGTAGTGCACAACAGGTGGCGGTATATACTTACCTCTTAGAAAGGGAAACGCGTGGAACCAGTGTCTGGTTCATCCAGCATCCAGACAGGCATCGCTATATAAGGCACACATTATGCTTCAATGATACTGATACGGTTAATACGTAGACATTAAAATAGAGAGCAATCAATGATTGCAGTGTGTGAGTCAGCTGGATATTGCAAATCCAAGTCATTTTGATGACTCGACAGGAGTAGATGCCTTGCTCACCGAATGGGACATTATTCGTTGCGGTGCATTGAGATATGACATTATTTTATGGAAATAATTTCCCCCGAATGTGTGCTATGAAGAAAACATCTTTACAGATAAAGACTGCATTATTTCCTTTGTTGTTTCGATGCGAAGTTGCAGAGCACGTGCTACAAGACCGACCATTAGAGGGCGCACGAGGCTGTTGGAGGAGGGACTACGTGTTAACATCCAGTACAGCAGGTGGCAGTAACGCGCCTTTCAATATAATATACAGCAATGTCAAGCTTCTTGTAGAAGAATACATCCGTTGGTGTCAAACGGTCTGTGGTTGTTGTGCTTAACATTTTAACATTAGCGGTTGATAGCTAATTAACTATCAAATACAAGATGTGGCAGCCTGATCCTTACCATAATGAGTTGGTCTTTGTTATGGATGAATTAATGACGTCGTTGGAGGATGAAATTGAGAAATGTATGGCGGTCTTAGTCTTTTCCACACAAGACAGGACAGACATTGATGCAGGGGAGACGGGGGAATTTGAAAGAGAATCCAAGTTGGAGGTTAAGGTAAGTGGCTAACTTTGCTTCTACAAGTTCAAACTGTTAACGTATGTGCTAATTAGTTTGCTATGGATAGTGCAGGTTGGCATTTATTGAGAAGACTCGTGTACTGTAGTTTAAATAAAGGTTAAATAAATAAATAAAATACTGGAGGCAGCTCTGCAGAGTGGTCACTAGCTGGCACAGCCACAATGTCATCAAATCTGATTTTAAACATAATATTAACCACACTGCTAACCCCAATGCTGTGTTTTCATACATTTTTACGATAAAGCCCATTTTTACTTTGCTGCTGGCCCGTCCTAAAGGAAACTGCATCCAGGGTAGAGTTGCCAGGTTGTGCTAATATTTCTCAAAACCCGCCCACATGCCGGGAAAACTAGCCCAATGTCTTTTTTTTCTGGCAGCCAAGAGAGCTGCCACATTTGAACCAATAAACACTTTCTCCATTAGTTTTGTGCCAACATCCATCAAATTCCTTAATATACGTTTTTTTTTTTGTATTGTACTGTAGCCTACATGTTTTTGTGTTATGTGTCTTGTATGTACCATTCTTCACCACACATGAAGTCCCCTCCCAGGAAATAAGTTATTTTAATTGAATAACATTATCGAGTGAATTAAGAATGATTATACAACGGGTGGGTCTAATCCTGAATGCTGATTGGTTAAAACTGCATTCCAGCCAGTGTCTATTCCACAAGTTACCACTGGCTAAATCGATGACAACCATCCATGTATATAAAAAAGTGATAATACCCTCGAAGCTGGTGTTTTTGGGTGGATATATTGGCACGATTTGCCGGCCCGAGACGAAACAACACCCATGCCAATATACCACGGCTGTCAGCCAATCAGCATTCAGGTGTCAAACCACTCAGTTTATAATTGTAAATAAATTGCCTTTGCACATGTGCATAACTATAGATAAATCCAACAGTAGAGTTTGAGTGATGAAAGTTGGACAGAGGATCTCGAAGTCTGCGCAAGAATCACAATTCGTTTGGCTATTTTCTGGCAATTGTGCCGTTATGTGCCAGATGTCAAGACCACAAACTGCTATAAATTTCCTATTTGCGAGATTCACTTGTCATTTCTAAAATATTGGTATATAATTAATTCAACGTTGCCATAGTTTGCTTAGCTAGATGCAGGTCACAGAGACTGTAGCCCCTGATAGGCCTGCATCTCATTTCAGATGGCCAACAGTAGCGTAGGCAAGATGTAGCCTAAACTGAACTATTTAGCAGCTTGCTTTGTTCAAATTGACAGACTCATTTATTCCGCATGAATAGTGAGGCGATTCGAGGTAAGAAGTATTTGTGTTGCCCAATAGCCTGCTGGAATAGGCTGGGGTCGTAATTGTAATTACTGATTCAAATGTGATTCATAATATGGATACGAACTGAATATGCTTGTCAACAACAGCCAGTGTTTGTTTTACCCCTAGCCTAATCTGATTGATACCGTTAATTGTATTCTAACAACAGTTTATTGGCAATTGTGATAGAGCAGTGACAATGACCACAATTGATAACTTCCAATTTTAATTAACTAAACATGGCCATTAATAATTGCATAATAACGCAAGGCTACAACAACGATAAATAAAGGTATAGGCTATTTATTGAATCTGTTTTCCAGCTCTAGGTACGCTACACAAGTGGCACAAATTGATTTGCAATGACTCCAGTGATCATCATTTCAACATATTTATTGTATCAAATGGTAGGCTGTATTTGATTATTATGCTACTTGATGGCCAACAGATGCAAATGTATCATTCTCCACATTTAATGTTAGTTTCGTTGTGGACTTTTCCCCGTAACAGAAGCACGCAAGGGAGTTCCATAACTTCAATTTCAAATTTCTACTCACGCGGTGCTCGAGTCCCAAGAACTGAGTGAAACCCTTTGCATGATACGGTTTTCTTTAAGCGAAGTCAAGTTTAAACCACCTCCAAGCAACTGTATCTAATGCACTCTAGTGCTCCTAAAGTCGTTTTCCAGTACTTTGTTGCCATTATTACTTGATACGCATCAGTTCTAGAGCGTTAATATGTTTAGTGGAAAAGCGTTGGAAATAGTGTCTCCACAATGACGCTCTAAATAGCCTACCTACAACTGGTGAAAAGTTGCCACGACGTGCCCGCGTGCTGCCCAGCACAAACACCACTCCGGCCCTCCCCACCATTCACTCAGCAACAGACTGCCTAATAGTCAGCAGCAGCAGGTCACAGCGAAATGAAATCTATATGATTTTTTTTTTTTAAAGAAAAATGCCATGACAGCATGGATGCTATATACAGTGGGGAGAACAAGTATTTGATACACTGCCGATTTTGCAGGTTTTCCTACTTACAAAGCATGTAGAGGTCTGTAATTTATCATAGGTACACTTCAACTGTGAGAGACGGAATCTTTTTTTTTTTAAGTAATTCATTTGCATTTTATTGCATGACATAAGTATTTGATCACCTACCAACCAGTAAGAATTCCGGCTCTCACAGACCTGTTAGTTTTTCTTTAAGAAGCCCTCCTGTTCTCCACTCATTACCTATATTAACTGCACCTGTCCACACACTCAATCAAACAGACTCCAACCTCTCCACAATGGCCAAGACCAGAGAGCTGTGTAAGGACATCAGGGATAAAATTGTAGACCTGCACAAGGCTGGGATGGGCTACAGGACAATAGGCAAGCAGCTTGGTGAGAAGGCAACAACTGTTGGCGCAATTATTAGAATATGGAAGAAGTTCAAGATGACGGTCAATCATCCTCGGTCTGGGGCTCCATGCAAGATATCACCTCATGGGGCATCAATGATCATGAGGCAGGCGAGGGATCAGCCCAGAACACACGGCAGGACCTGGTCAATGAACTGAAGAGAGCTGGGACCACAGTCTCAAAGAAAACCATTAGTAACACACTATGCCGTCATGGATTAAAATCCTGCAGCGCACACAAGGTCCCCCTGCTCAAGCCAGCGCATGTCCAGGCCCATCTGAAGTTTGCCAATGACCATCTGGATGATCAAGGAGGAATGGGAGAAGGTCATGTGGTCTGATGAGACAAAAATATAGCTTTTTGGTCTAAACTCCACTCGCCGTGTTTGGAGGAAGAAGAAGGATGGGGCGGCAGCGTAGCCTAGTGGTTAGAGCATTGGACTAGTAACCGGAAGGTTGCGAGGGTTGCGAGTTCAAACCCCCGAGCTGACAAGGTACAAGGTACAAATCTGTCGTTCTGCCCCTGAACAGGCAGTTAACCCACTGTTCCCAGGCCGTCATTGAAAATAAGAATGTGTTCTTAACTGACTTGCCTGGTCAAATTTAAAGGTCAAATTAAAATTAAAAAGGATGAGTACAACCCCAAGAACACCATCCCGAACGTGAAGCATGGAGGGGGAAACATCATTCTTTGGGGATTCTTTTCTGCAAGGGGGACAGGACGACTGCACCGTATTGAGGGGAGGATGGATGAGGCCATGTATTGCGAGATCTTGACCAACAACCTCCTTCCCTCAGTAAGAGCATTGAAGATGGGTCGTGGCTGGGTCTTCCAGCATGACAACGACCCGAAACACACAGCCAGGGCAACTAAGGAGTGGCTCCGTAAAAAGCATCTCAAGGTCCTGGAGTGGCCTAGCCAGTCTCCAGACCTGAACCCAATAGAAAATCTTTGGAGGGAGCTGACAGTCTGTATTGCCCAGCGACAGCCCTGAAACCTGAAGGATCTGGAGAAGGTCTGTATGGAGGAGTGGGCCAAAATCCCTGCTGCAGTGTGTGCAAACCTGGTCAAGAACTACAGGAAACTGCTTTTCTGATGTATCAAATACTTATGTCATGCAATAAAATACAAATTAATTACTTAAAAATCATACAATGTGATTTTCTGGATTTTTGTTTTAGATTCCGTCTCTCACAGTTGAAGTCTACCTATGATAAAAAATTACAGACCTCTACATGCTTTGTAAGTGGGAAAATCGGCAGTGTATCAAATACTTGTTCTCCCAATTATGTTTTTTATATATATATTACACACACACACAAACAGGCAGCAAGCAGGCCTACAGACAACAAACAGGCAGCAAACAGACTCTCACCAAAATCAACCAGTTGATCTCTAAAGGCACTGAAGCACTGCTTTCAGAGATATGCCAGAGTCAAAGTGGGATTAAATCTCTGAAAAGGAAGCTTATATACAGTATATAAAGTAGCCCAAAAACACAAAACCCGCAACACGATTTTCAAATAGGCTAATTTGGCAAGAGAACCGATGACATGGCAACCCTGCTCCATGATGACAAACATCAACAGCTTGAAAAAAGGTTGTTGTGGAATGAAAAATAAGTGTATATCTGTTCTCTGATTCTAGGTCCAGTTGACATGTGTGATGAAACAGTTCGTGAAACAGACTCTCACCAAAATCAACCAGTTGATCTCTAAAGGCACTGAAGCACTGCGTTCAGAGATATGCCAGAGTCAAAGTGAGATTAAATCTCTGAAAATGAAGCTTTTGGAGATGAATGTTGGTAAGGAAGTACCTGAAAATACAGTGGAAAGAACCCCACAGACAGAGGAAGAGGAGGAATGTACGGAAGCATCATTATCACCAGAGTTTGCAGAGGATTTTCAGGTTTGCTATATTTTACATGTTTACAAGAATTGTGCAGTCCGACCATGGGGTTGACGTTATCTGTGAGAATGAGACTTTTACTATTATTATCCTTGAATCCCAGGACTGACTGCTACTGCCGTTGTACCCTTGGGTGCTGCTCTGCGACTGAGTTCTAATTCCAAAAATTGCAACCCTTTTTTTTCCCAGGTTGACTTGCCAACTCCCAGTGGTGAGGCTGACAACACTACAAAAGTCAAGAAGGAGACCACGATCAGAGCTAAAACCATAGTGTTGGAACAGTCATTTACATCTCTAGCTAAAATACCTTCCTCCTCACTCATTGAGTCTATCAAACAGGTGGCTATTACAGACAAACAGGCAGCAAGCAGGCCTACAGACAAACAGGCAGCAAGCAGGCCTACAGACAAACAGGCAGCAAGCAGGCCTACAGACAAACAGGCAGCAAGCAGGCCTACAGACAAACAGGCAGCAAGCAGGCCTACAGACAAACAGGCAGCAAGCAGGCCTACAGACAAACAGGCAGCAAGCAGGCCTACAGACAAACAGGCAGCAAGCACGCCTACAGACAAACAGGCAGCAAGCACGCCTACAGACAAAAATCCAGCAAGCAGGTCTACAGACAATCAGGCCCCAAGTACAGACCCCCAAACTCCAGGTGGGGACTCTGTGGTGTCCACCAGACCCAGGAGGAAGAAGAAGAGAATAGAAGCACAACCCACAGCGGCAGAATCAGACGGAAGTGAGGAAAACGCTGATGACCAATGGGAGAATGCTAAAGCTGGACAAACCTCGAATTACAAATATGTTCACAACATAAAGCCAAGGCCCAACATAAAGAAAAACCAGACTACCACCACCAGGAAAGAGCACCACTGTCTGGACTGCGGTAAGATTTTTAAGAATTCAAGTAATTTAAAACTGCATCAACAGACTCACACAGGAGAGAGACCTTATTGTTGTGAATTATGCGGAAAATGTTTCCCGACTGCTTGGAAGCTCAAAATACACCAAGCAGTGGTCCACAGAAGAGAGAAGCCACTTGAGTGTCCAACATGTGGGAAGTGCTTTGCAACAAAGCATTATTTGGACACTCACGCAAGCGTTCATTCAACAGAGAAACCGTTCCGATGCCTCGTGTGTCAAAAGTGTTTTAAAAGTAAAAGTGGTCTCAAGGAGCACACAATGTTGCACAATTCAAATTCAGATTCATATGCGTGTGACAAATGTCCAAAAACCTTTGTTAAGTTGAAATACCTCAAGAATCACCAGCTAACTCACAGTGGGGGAGGAGCTCACCGTTGTGAATTGTGTGGGAAAGGTTTCAAGACTCCTTCGGAGCTCAAACGGCACCAAGCATCAGTCCATAGGGGAGAGAAGCCATTCCAATGTCCCACATGTGGGAAGTGCTTCGCAGAGAATAAAAATTTGAAAATCCACGCAAGTGTTCATTCAGAAGAGAGAGCATTCCAGTGCCCTCAGTGTCAGATGTGTTTCAAAACCAAGTATACTCTTAACGACCATAAGAAGACGCACACGGATTCCAAGCCATATTCTTGCGACAAATGCCCAATGACCTTTATCCGGTCTTATTATCTCAAGATTCATCAAGCTTCGCACCTGACCAGCAAGCCATTTGTGTGCAGCCACTGTGGGAAAGGCTTCAAAGGTGAACGTGGGCTCAAGAGACATGAACGCACCCACACCGAAGACCCAACTTATACCTGTGACGAATGTGGCAAGGGTTTCTATCAACACGAATCATATAAAGTCCATGCGGCCTTGCACACCGGAGAGAAGCCGTTCACCTGCGATCACTGTGAAAAAACCTTTGCTCTGGCGTCCTACCTTAAAACCCACATAGTGAAACTTCACTCTGTCACCGAACCCCACGTCTGTGGGAAATGTGGCAAGAAATATAAGGATTTCACCCATTTTAGAATCCATATGTTTCAGGGTTGTCAAGAGGCTGCGGCGTTGGTTTGACTATAACAAGAATTGCCTATCATTGGAAATGACCATTTCTCTTCTTTCTAATGTTGGGAAGGGATCAAAATATATATTGGAAATATATGGTACATGGAAATCAAGATATGGAGGTAGGTGGGATGGGCTGAGAGTAACTGAGGGGTGGGATTAGAAACTCATAATCTGTGTAATAGTTAGGACTGAAAACACCATATCATGCATACCGGAAATGCCTGAGTACCATTTCAGGTGTAATGTGTATATCAAACTATTTCTGACATGTAATACCTTGTATAAAAAATACTATGTATGAATAATGTGCATGTAACAAAAATGGAAGACAAAGTTACTTTTTTCATACAGGGGATAGATTGGCCAGTAATAAAAATAATAGTAAATAAAAAAGTTGGAGGAGACCTACAACACCCCCCCCCCCCCCCCCCCCCCCCCCTTTAAATGCCCCCCTGGTTGGATGCAGGTTAGAGGCACAACCTTTCATTCTGACAATGCTGTCATTCATTGTTATTTTGGAATTGTGAATAAAGTTGCAATACGTTCTTGTTTCACTACAAACATTGTTATTCCATATACATATACGATGATAGAGCACAGTACCACACATTAGTTTTGAAAAAAATATCAGTATTGTAGAACATCGGATCAAATCATACTTTGACCATGTAAAATATAATGCTATAATGATAGTCACTACAAAACATGAATAATAGAGCTTTTCACCCAGTAACTACTCAATGATGACTCAAGCCCTCAATACATTTATTTCACAGTAATACTGTGAGCAGACAGATGCATCCCTGAATTAACACATCTCCATGTTCAGAAGTCATCAAGATCATGCAGGGCTGTATTCAATGATGTGAAACATTCAAGAAGGGTGTGATTGCGGCCTGTGGAAAAAAAACTCATACTTTTATTTACTTTTTAACCCACATTTTCATCGCACGGACAATCGGGAAATCCAGAATATCAAAAGTGTCATGTAAACACAAGCCACATGCAGGAACCAATGAGATGCTTGGGGGATGTTCATGCAGAAGCCTGAATGCCCACAGGCAGGAACACCCTGAATTGTGGGCCTCATTCACACACACTTGCATTCTGACAGTTGCCGATTAGAAATAGAATAAGGAATCATGTCAGCTCTGTTCATTTTATCTGATAACCAATCTTATCTATTCTACATGATGCTGCTGAGGGTAGGACGGCTCATAATGATGGCTGGAATGGTATAACTCATGGAAACCATGTGTTCGATGTGTTTGTTATTCTATTTATTCAGTTCGAGCCATGCTAATGAGCCCGTCTTTCCCTCTGAATCTGAACATTCTGTAAAAACATCCTTGGGTGGATTCGATTATACTGTGCTGCAGGGCAGCGGGCAAAGGCCCATCAAGTCACTGGCCGAAAGCGGGGAGGGAGGAGTTTCCTTAATTGGGTCACTTTTGTTTTGGGCCGACTTCGCTGTGAGCTTTTAAACAGGACACGTGGTTCATACCCGGGAGGCAGCCCCATTCCAAATCGAATGCAATCAATTTTCAGGCAATGTAAAACAGTCCTACATGGGCGCCCGGGCGAGATTAATCGAACCCCTTCCTGAACAGGCCCCAGTTGTGGCTACTGCAGCTTGTGGTTAGGGCCAGGAGTTTTCACACAGTGAGGAACAGTCAGGACCCTCTCTGCCCTCAGAGAGTTCCTAAGAATAGATACAAATCTGTATATATTTTTTATATATTATAATTTGTAATTTAGTTTTCATTGATTTAATATGTATTTGTCTTAATTGTAATGATCTTCCTTTTGAATTTCTTCAGTTTGTATTGGAAAAAGAAGGGTTAATATCCAAGAGAAAAAATATCCAATCAGAATTTTTCTTTGGTAGTCCCTTAGTAGAAATAATCTAGCTGCGCTCAATGCTCATTGGCCAGACACTCAGGCTTTGAATAGAAGGTACCAGCCAATGTCGTTGATATTGACTTCAATTAGAGCAGCATTTTGGAATGACAGTAAAATCAACCAATCAAAAATTGTCTGGGACAATTGTATGATGCATACGTCACTAATTCAGAGCCAATAGCGAGCCGTATCTTGTTTTCTCACACTTGAACCTAGCTAGCTGGCTAGCTTTTTGCAGTGAGTGTATGTAACGATGGCAACTCCAGAGAGAGTAATCAAGGACGATTAGGTGGCTAAATTGTTAGCATCGCCCTTTTCAAGACTAACCTTTAATTAAAAATGTAATCTTGTACAGACCGGGAGACCAACTCTGCACTGCCTGATTTGGTGGAAAGAGTTTTGAAAGGCATTTTCAAGTTAATAATTATGAGCACTATCTGTGGCTGTGAGCCAACAAAAAAGCTTTACTGTTGGAATTGCCTACACTTCAGCACTGATAATAGCTCAACCTGGACAACTGGTTTCAAAGATTTAGCCTGTTTGACAAAGTCAGCACTTCGACACAAAAACTCAACTTCACACCTGCGAGCTACAGTGTGTTACATTTTTGGGGGGGACACAGATCTTGAGAAAAATGCTGCTAGGCCACCAAAATGAGAGAAAAAAAATCTTGAATTATTTTAGTTTTACCAGCACCTTGTGACATCACCAGATTAAGAGAGTGCGCATAGCAATGAATGAACAGAGTTTGCGGGAAATTTCTTTCACCTTGGTTTGTACGGCGTTTATTCCAGAGGCCATGACTGCGGCCCCATCATAACACTGCGCCACAATTTAACGAGTTGAGTTTCTTAACGAGCGGCGGTGCATTGAGACACTTGCTCGCAATGATAAAGTCAGGCACAACAGGGAGATTCTAAAGCGATTTATTCATACGGTTGTGTTTTTAGGCAAGCAAGAATTAGCATTCAGAGGTCATGATGAGGGTAAAGAATCAGCTAATAAGGGAAACTACTTGGAAACACTGGATTTCTTGGCTGAGTATGACAGCACGTTAAACTGCCATTTGGCTATGGCTACCGTGTTCACAGGCACTTCCAGCAAAATCCCAAATGACCTGATACACACGGTCTCAAATTTATTGACTTATGTCATGAAGGAAAAATTGAAGTAAACCCCCTTTGTAACCATCATGGTTGACGAGACGACAGACACCAGCAATGTAGCCCAAATGTCTTATGTGTTGCGTTACTCTACCGATGGTGGTGTGAATGAAAGGTTATTCAAATTTGAGGATATAACTGAAGATAAACGGGCAGAACCGGTTGCTGTCCGAATGATCAGCTTTCTAGAGGAGTGTGAATGCACGGTCAAAGTTGTGGCACAGTGTTACGATGGGGCCGCTGTCTAACGAACAAAACTACTGGATGAAATATGCCAGCGAAGACTACCCAGCGTGGCGCCAACACGATGGAACTTCTCCTCAAGCTTAGTTTGAACTGTGTGTGGGGGAAAAAAGGCGGAACTCATCAAACTATTCGAATACATAGTGAACCATCACGATGACTTTGATGAAGACAACGTTCACAGCGCAGATGGATACATGATGCACATGACAAGCTTCGAGTACTGCTTCCGCGTTCTACTCTGTATTTGCATACTCCGACGTGCTTTTTTGGAATATTGCAGAACAGGGAGTTTGACATGTCGTTCTGCTTGTCCAGTGTGGATGACTTCTGCAACACCACAGGGGGAGAGGGGGGGAGGAAAATTCGATTCCATCTACGAGGACACTGAGTGAGACCGGAGTTCCGACGGGGGCGCAGGACACATATACAAGGAGACGTTCGCGGGCAGTACCAACAGCTACACAGTGCGATCATCGACAACATTGTCAGTCAGCTAATAAACAGGTTCAATGACCATGAAAGGCTCATGTTCCTTGCCCTCCTTGACCCACAAAAGTTCTCAATATATAGGGAAACACCAACATTTCCAAACGCTGCATTCTCAAGTCTCGAGGAAAACTATGGCCCTAATTTTGATTTGCCGCGGTTTAAAACAGAACTCACCGTTATATACTCAATATCTGACTTCGAGGGTAAGAGCCTGGCTGATCTGCTCCACTTTCTCCAGCAGAAGAGACTAATTGATAGTATGCACCAATTGTATCTGCTTACCTGTCTAGTTTTCACCATTCCAGTGTCCACTGCATCAGTAGAAAGAACATTTTCAAGACATATTCCAGGAACACCACTGGACAGGCCTGACTGTCAGCCCTGGCTTTGACCTCAATCGAAAAATAACTTATTTCAGATTTAAAATCAAAAGACAAGCTATATGAACCTGCCATTGCCCATTTCATAAAGAAGGACAGGACAAAGGACTACGTTTTTAAATGATAGTCATAATGGTGAAGGGACTTTTTGTTTTCATCTACAGCTTGCTTTTTGTTGCTATCTCGTTCATATCATTTTGAATACAATGTGTAAAATATTACTTCAACTTTAGGTCACTGATTGTGTGGTTAAAAACAAAGGTAATGACGTTGCAATTGGAAATACTGGGTACATGACATTTCGTGTTGTGCATTTTTTTATTGTTGCATGCTGGAGTTAGAACATCGAATACAGCGCAACTTTTTCTCTCTCTGACAGCATATACTGTCCTTGGTCTTCAAACAATGTGAGTAGTTGTGTGGTTGAATTTATTCGGCCACTATTTGAGTGACTGTTTGTTCTGGCAAATGTTTATTTGAAACGACCCAATCATATTTTCTTCTAACGTGGTTCCTGCTATTCATATTTGCAACCGTTGTCTACGTGTGCTGCTTCTGTGAACCACAGCCGAGGACTATTTGACTCTGTCATCAAATAATTGCTTCCCCTACATAGGTCTGCAAAAGACAGGTCTCATGTCATGCTCTGTATACACAGGCATCCATGTTCTCTGTATGTATGACGTCAGATCTTTTTCCTCAACTAAGGGCCAACTATCTCCAATAGTCATGACCATGTGACCACCAGGAAAAACTTGGTCTGCAGAACGTCTTGCTACAGAGCTATAGGTAACTACCAAAACATACTTGAGTAAATGAGAGATACAAAAGCCTTGTTCAGACTGCAGGCCTTAATCCTTAAAGAGCAACTGCCCCTAAAAAGCAACTAATCCCTTTGAAAACAATAGTGTGCAATGGCAGCCCTTAATTGGGGGCGTTCCTCCATGTTCCTCCACACCCCCCTCGAGCATCCCATTGGTTCCTTCATGAATATTTGTAAAAATGTTATTCCAAATTTTTTTTTCAGGTGAGCTGTAGTACCCTCAGAACCCCTACTTCTCGAAACTATGGAAAATATATGTTGTATGTTTCTGGATGAAGCACCATGATGCCTTGTTGACAACATGGGCTCAGGTGTGCAACTACCAGTGGGGTGATACTGGAAAGACCTTTCTGGTAACCACAAGGTAGCTAACTTTTGATAAAGCGAGGCAGGCTAGCTAACGTTTTAGCTAGCATTAGCGTAGCTATATAGCTAACTCATTATAGCTACCTCATTACGTATCCCACCGTACCTTCTCCGCTGTGCAATCTGGTTTCCGAGCTGGTCACGGGTGCACCTCAGCCACGCTCAAGGTACTAAACGATATCATAACCGCCATCGATAAAAGACAGTACTGTGCAGCCGTCTTCATCGACCTTGCCAAGGCTTTCGACTCTGTCAATCACCATATTCTTATCGGCAGACTCAGTAGCCTCGGTTTTTCTGATGACTGCCTTGCCTGGTTCACCAACTACTTTGCAGACAGAGTTCAGTGTGTCAAATCGGAGGGCATGCTGTCCGGTCCTCTGGCAGTCTCTATGGGGGTGCCACAGGGTTCAATTCTTGGGCCGACTCTTTTCTCTGTATATATCAATGATGTTGCTCTTGCTGCGGGCGATTCCCTGATCCACCTCTACGCAGACGACACCATTCTATATACTTCCGGCCCGTCCTTGGACACTGCTATCTAACCTCCAAACGAGCTTCAATGCCATACAACACTCCTTCCGTGGCCTCCAACTGCTCTTAAACGCTAGTAAAACCAAATGCATGCTTTTCAACCGTTCGCTGCCTGCACCCGCACGCCTGACTAGCATCACCACCCTGGATGGTTCCGACCTTGAATATGTGGACATCTATAAGTACCTAGGTGTCTGGCTAGACTGTGAACTCTCCTTCCAGACTCATATCAAACATCTCCAATCGAAAATCAAATCTAGAGTCGGCTTCCTATTCCGCAACAAAGCCTCCTTCACTCACACCGCCAAACTTACCCTAGTAAAACTGACTATCCTACCGATCCTCGACTTCGGCGATGTCATCTACAAAATTGCTTCCAACACTCTACTCAGCAAACTGGATGCAGTTTATCACAGTGCCATCCGTTTTGTCACTAAAGCACCTTATACCACCCACCACTGCGACCTGTATGCTCTAGTCGGCTGGCCCTCGCTACATATTCGTCGCCAGACCCACTGGATCCAGGTCATCTACAAGTCCATGCTAGGTAAAGCTCCGCCTTATCTCAGTTCACTGGTCACGATGGCAACACCCACCCGTAGCACGTGCTCCAGCAGGTGTATCTCACTGATCATCCCTAAAGCCAACACCTCATTTGGCCGCCTTTCGTTCCAGTTCTCTGCTGCCTGTGACTGGAACGAATTGCAAAAATCGCTGAAGTTGGAGACTTTTATCTCCCTCACCAACTTCAAACATCTGCTATCTGAGCAGCTAACCGATCGCTGCAACTGTACATAGTCTATCGGTAAATAGCCCACCCATTTTTACCTACCTCATCCCCATACTGTTTTTATTTATTTACTTTTCTGCTCTTTTGCACACCAATATCTCTACCTGTACATGACCATCTGATCATTTATCACTCCAGTGTTAATCTGCAAAATTGTAATTATTCGCCTACCTCATGCCTTTTGCACACAATGTATATAGACTCTCTTTTTTACTACTGTGTTATTGACTTGTTAATTGTTTACTCCATGTGTAACTGTGTTGTCTGTTCACACTGCTATGCTTTATCTTGGCCATGTCGCAGTTGCAAATGAGAACTTGTTCTCAACTAGCCTACCTGGTTAAATAAAGGTAAAATAAAATAAAAAATTACAATTTAGGGCATAGCTCATATAAGTTTGTGAATTGTCTAGATACTGCTGGTTATTTCAATTGTTTTACCTTTATTTAACCAGGGTAGTCCAGTTAAGAACATATTCTTATTTACAATGACGGCCTACCCCGGCCAAACCATAACCCGGACAATGCTGGGCCAATTGCGTGCTGACCTATGGGACACCCAATCACGGCTGGTTGTGATACAGCCTCGAATCAAACCAGGGTCTGTAATGACACCTCTAGCACTGAGACACAGTGCCTTAGACCACTGTGCCACTCGGGAGCCCCGGGTAAAGTTATCATTTGATAATGCTAGCGAGGCTGAATAGCTCGTTACAGGCTAACTGATGCTAGTCTACAAATCAGATTTGCATGTTAATTAGTAGCTAATACAAGTGTATTCTGTATTGTCTAGGGCAGGTATTCCCAAACTGGAGTATGTACGCGTAATGCCGTCGGGTATGCCAAATAAAAATGTGATTCACATTTAAAAAATATATATAAACTCAGCAAAAAAAAGTCCTATCACTGTCCACTGCGTTTATTTTCAGGAAATATTTTTATGAACATAACAAGATTCAACAACTGAGACATAAACTGAACAAGTTCCACAGACATGTGACTAACAGAAATTGAATAATGTGTCCCTGAACAAAGGTGGGGTCAAAATCAGAAGTAACAGTCAGTATCTGGTGTGGCCACTAGCTGCATTAAGTACTGCAGTGCATCTCCTCCTCATGGACTGCACCAGATTTGCCAGTTCTTGCTGTGAGATGTTACCCCACTCTTCCACCAAGGCATCCGCAAGTTCCTGGACATTTCTGGGGGTAATGACCCTAGCCCTCACCCTCCGATCCAACACGTCCCAGACGTGCTCAATAGGATTCAGGTCCGGGCTCTTCGCTGGCCATGGCAGAACACTGACATTCCTGTCTTGCAGGAAGTCACGCACAGAACGAGCAGTATGGCTGGTGGCATTGTCATTGTCAGGATGAGCCTGCAGGAAGGGTACCACATGAGGGAGGAGGATGTTTTCCCTGTAACGCACAGCGTTGAGAATGCCTGCAATGACAACGAGCTCAGTCCGATGATGCAACGACACACCGCCCCAGACCATGACGGACACTCCGCCTCCAAATCGATCCCGCTCCAGAGTACAGGCCTTGGTGTAACGCTCATTCCTTCGACGATAAACGCGAATCCGACATCACCCCTTGTTAGACAAAACCGCGACTCGTCCATGAAGAGCACTGTTTGCCAGTCCTGTCTGGTCTGGCGGCGTTGTTGCCGATGATGTCTGGTGAGGACCTGCCTTACAACACGCCTACAAGCCCTCAGTCCAGCCTCTCTCAGCCTATTGAGGACAGTCTGAGCACTGATGGAGGGATTGTGCGTTCCTGTTGTAACTCGGGCAGTTGTTGTTGCCATCCTGTACCTGTCCCGCAGATGTGATGTTTGGATGTACCGATCCTGTGCAGGTGTTGTTCCACGTGGTCTGCCACTGTGAGGACAATCATCTGTCCGTCCTGTCTCCCTGTAGCGCTGTCTTAGGCGTCTCATATTACGGACATTACAATTTATTGCCCTGGCCACATCTGCAGTCCTCATGCCTCCTTGCAGCTTGCCTAAGGCACGTTCACGCAGATGAGCAGGAACCCTGGGCATCTTTCTTTTGGTGTTTTTCAGAGTCAGTGGCCTCTTTTAGTGTCCTACGTTTTCATAACTGTGACCTCAAGTGTCTAAAACGACCGCTCCACAGGTGCATGTTCATTAATTGCTTATGGTTCATTGAACAAGCATGGGAAACAGTGTTTAACCCCTTTTATAATGACGATCTGTGAAATTATTTGGATTATTACCAATTTTCTTTGAAAGATAAGGTCCTGAAAAGGGGATGTTTATTTATATATATATATAAACAAACAGTACATTTATATTTTCCAACAGGGCTATACATTTGGGTGAGGTTTTTTTATCGCCTGAATAGCCTAGTTTCACTGCCCCCCAAAAAAATTTAACCATCTAGTGGTCAGCGAAATAACAACACAATGTCAAGTACAGGTAGCCTAGTCAAATAATTAACATCCAATCACATTAACCGTTACTCTCTGACGGGAATCCTTCACTCTTGTGCAGGCATTTAGAAACAAAACATGACAATTTGAAAAATAAGCCAAAAATGAGCTTGACCCGAGTTACTGCCTGATGACAGATGGCTTTATCAACAACGGTAATGTCTTTATTGAAGACTCATCTCTTCAGTAGGACCTATGATTGAGTGCAGTCTGGCCCAGGAGTGTGAAGGTGAACGGAAAGGCTCTGGAGCAACGAACAGCCCTTGCTGTCTCTGCCTGGCTCGTTCCCCTCTCTCAACCTGGATTCTCTGCCTCAAACCCTATTACAGGGGCT
Source organism: Oncorhynchus kisutch (assembly GCF_002021735.2). NCBI lineage: Eukaryota > Metazoa > Chordata > Actinopteri > Salmoniformes > Salmonidae > Oncorhynchus > Oncorhynchus kisutch. Next base: position 21,357,797 of record NC_034189.2, on the reverse strand, counting down.
GAGTCACTGGCTTACTGGTGCTCTTCCATGCCATCCCTAGGAGGGGTGCGTCACTTGAGTGGGTTGAGTCACTGACGTGATTTTCCTGTCCGGGTTTGCACTCTCCCTGGGTTGTGCCGTGGCGGAGATCTTCGTGGGCTATACTCGGCCTTGTCTCAGGATGGTAAGTTGGTGGTTGGAGATATCCCTCTAGTGCTGTGGGGCTGTGCTTTGGCAAAGTGGGTGGGGTTATATCCTTCCTGTTTGGTCCTGTCCAGGGATATCGTCCAACGGGGCCACAGTGTCTCCCGACCCCTCCTGTCTCCAGTAGTTTGTGTCGGGGGGCTAGGGTCAGTCTGTTACATCTGGAGTATTTCTCCTGTCTTATCCGGTGTCCTGTGTGAATTTAAGTATTCTCACACTCACTCACTCACACACACACACACACACACACACACACACACACACACACACACACACACACACACACACACACACACACACACACAGAGGACCTGAGCCCTAGGACGATGCCTCAGGACTACCTCGCCTGATGACTCCTTGCTGTCCCCAGTCCACCTGGTTGTGCCGCTGATCCAGTTTAAACTGTTCTGCCTGCGGCTATGGGACCCTGACCTGTTCACTCAGCGTGCTACCTGTCCCAGACCTGCTGTTTTCATCTCTCTAGAGACAGCAGGAGCGGTAGAGATACTCTAAATGATCGGCTATGAAAAGCCAACTGACATTTACTCCTGAAGTGCTGACCTGTTGCACCCTCCGCAACCACTGTGATTATTATTATTTGACCCTGCTGGTCATCTATGAACATTTGAACATCTTGGCCATGTTCTGTTATAATCTCCACCCGGCACAGCCAAAAAGAGGACTGGCCACCCCTCATAACCTGGTTCCTCTAGGTTTCTTCCTAGGCTCTTTTCCTTGCCACCATGCTTCTTCACCTGCATTGCATGCTGTTTGGGGTTTTAGGCTGGGTTTCTGTACAGCACTTTGTGACATCAGCTGATGTAAGGGCTTTATAAATACATTTGATTGATAATGTCTGTCATGTACAAAAAATACCCGGGTTGATATAAACAAAAATATTAAAACAAAAATAAACGCAACATGCAACAGTTTCAAAGATTTTTCTGAGTTACAGTTCATATAAGGAAATCAGTCAATTGAAATAAATAAATTAGGCCCTAATCTATGGATTTCACATGACTAGGAATACAGATATGATAGGGGTGTGGTAGGGGTAGGGGTGATAGGGGTGTGGATAAGAATAGCAGTCAGTATCTGGTGTGAGTGTGACCACCATTTGCTTTCTGCAGCATGACACATCTCCTTCGCATTTAGTTGATTGTGTCCTGTGGAATGTTGTCCCACTCCTCTTCAATGTGCGAAGTTGCTGTATATTGGCAGAAACTGGAACATGCTGTCATACATGGGTGACATATCTGGTGAGTATGCAGGCCATGGAAGAACTGGGACATTTCAGCTTCCAGGAATTGTGTCCAGATCCTTGCGACATGAGGCCGTGCATTTTCATGCTGAAACATGAGGTGATGGCGGCGGATGAATGACACAATGGGCCTCATGATTTTGGGCTGTCCATACCATAACCCTCCTGCCACCATGGGGAACCGCTCGTCCACACAACGCCATACACGTGGTCTGCAGTTGTGAGGTCAGTTGGACATACTGCCAAATTCTCTAAAACAACATTGGAGGCAGTTTATGGTAGAGAAATTAACAGTAAATTCTCTGGCAACAACTCTGGTTAACATTCCTGCAGTTGGCATGCAAATTGCACGCTCCCTCAACTTGAGACATTTGTGTCATTGTGTTGTGTGACAAAACTGCACATTTTAGAGCAGCCTTTTATTGTGCACCTGTGTAATGATCATGCTGTTTAATCAGCTTCTTTATATGCCACACCTGTCAGGTGGATGGATTATCTTGGAAAAAGAGAAATGCTCACTAACAGGAATGTGCTGGCTTCTGATTCAATTAGATTTTTGTGCATATGGAACATTTCTGTAATATTTTATTTCAGCTCACCCAGAGACTTGCTATGCCCTCCGACGAACCATCAAACAGGAAAAGTGTCAATACAAGGCTAAGATTGAACTACTACACCGGCTCCGACGCTCTTCTTATGTGGCAGGGCTTGCAAACTATTACAGACTACAAAGGGAAGCAGTCACGAGCTGCCCAAATCACTTCTATGCTTGCTTCGAGGCAAGCAACACTGAGGCATGCATGAGAGCATCAGCTGTTCCGGACGACTGTGTGATCACACTCCGTAGTCGACGTGAGTAAGACCTTTAAACAGGTCAACATACACAAGGCCGCGGGGCCTGACGGTTTACCATGACGTGTGCTCTGGGCATGTGCTGACCAACTGGCAGGTGTCTTCACTGACATTTTCAACATGTCCCTGACTGAGTCTGTAATATCAACATGTTTCAAGCAGACCACCATAGTCTCTGTGCCCAAGAACACGAAGGCAACCTGCCTAAATGACTACGGACCCGTAGCACTCACATCCATAGCCATGAGGTGCTTTGAAAGGCTATCAAGGCTATCATGGTCCAAACACACCAAGACAGTTGTGAAGAGGAGCACAACGGCACCTTTTCCCCCTCAGGAAACTGAAAAGATTTGTCATTGGTCCCCAGATCCTCGAAAAGTGACCGGTTGCATCACCAACTGGTATGGCAACTGCTTGGCATCTGACCGTAAGGCGCTACAGAGGGTAGTGCGTATGGTCCAGTACATAACCGGGGCCAAACTTCCTGACATCCAGTACCTAGGCTGTGTCATTGGAAGGCCCAAAAATTGTCAAAGACTCCAGTCACCCAAATCATAGACTGTTCTCTCTGCTACCGCACGGCAAATGGTACCAGAACGCCAAGTCTAGGACAAAATGTCTCTTTTAACAGCTTCTACCCCCAATCCATAAGACTTCTGAACAGTTAATTAAATGGCCACCCGGACTACTTACATTGACAACTGTTGAGCGTGAAAAACCCAGCCGCATTGCAGTTCTTAACACAAACCGGTACGCATTGGCACCTACTACCATACCCAGTTTAAAGGCACTTAAATCTTTTGTCTTGCCCATTCACCCTCTGAATGGCACATAAACACAATCCATGTCTCAATTGTCTCAAGGCTTAAAAATACTTCTTTAACCTGTCTCCTCCCCTTCATCTACAATGATTGAAGTGGATTAACAAGTGACTTCCATAAGGGATCACAGCTTTCACCTGGATTCACCTGGTCAGTCTATGTCATGGAAAGAGCAGGTGTTCATAATGTTTTGTACAGTCAGTGCATGTAGGTAATACATTCACTTAGAGATAGCGTTACAGTATTATACAAAGGAAAATATTTAAAAACCACAGAATGATACCACTGCTCTCCTAAAGAAGAATGTGTGTGTGAGTCCAATGTTTCATACATGGAAGCCTGTGCATAAAATACAATTACAACAGTGGAGGCTAATGGGAGGAGCTATAGGAGGACTGTCTCATTGTAATGGCTGAAAAGGAATGATGGAACGGTATGAAACACATCGCACATATGGAAACCACATGTTTGACTCCGTTCCATCTATACCATTCCAGCCATTACAATGAACCCATCCTCCTATAGCTCCTCCCTCCAGCCTCCACTGAATTACAAGTATATCTGTACAAACCTGTGAAATACAGTAAGATGTTCCCAGGAACATGGCATGAAAGAAACACTTATGTACAGCATGAAATTACATCCTATTCCCTATCTAGTGCACTACTTTTGCCCAGGGCTCTGGTCAAAAGTAGTGCATTATGTAGGGAATAAGGTGTCATTTTGGCCGCACTCAAGTCATTATAATACAGTAGATTCAAACATAATACTATTTTGGCCTACAAAGCAAAGGCTATTTTTACTGTATTCATACAAACAAAGGCATATTGCAGTTATCTTGTCTGTGGCGTAAGAAAATAGAAGAACAATACTTTTTCCCACTTCTAGTACATTTACACATAGGCTCTCACTGTGCTCAGGTGTCAGATGCTTTTTTTTAACCTCTTGTCTAAAATGCAGTCTTCAGCTTTTGACATCTTAGACTACAGCGAGTTCAAAGTTTGTGCACACCCACGTTTCATGGCACGGAGGGGTATTCTCCAGATAAACTCCTGCCACACGTCAAGTCAAAAAGATGGACTCCGTCTTAGGGTGAACAGAACACTACGGGATGTATCCTCATCTAGAAGGAAGGAGGGTGAAAGTTCGCCAACATGGATTCCACTAGGCAGGCTCTATTGGTGCGTAGTTGATATTCTAATCTTGCACCTTAGTCCTGTCACCAAGTCATTGTAGCAAAAAAGCTTTACAATAATAAAGCACAGCAGTCTTTTAGTTCCTCTCAGTTTGATGCTTCCTGGGCCTGGAGGGATTATTATTGCTGTGATACAAAGACTACTTTGGTCTGTCTATGTCCAACCTGACATTCATGTGCTTTTAATTTGACACCAGCTTCTCCCCTGTGATATGTATGTGTTACTTATTTGTATCTCTACGCAAAGGAGTCTTTCTTGAAAGAAGCTTTACTTGCTGATCATAAATGTCTGAGCGCTTGAGCCGAAGGTGGAGGTATATTTCAGAAGTGAAAAGTAGGTCAACTGGCCCCCACCGAGGTATGCCACCAACGACCTTGTATCCCAAACAGTCACAACCAATCACATACAAAGCACTGTTAGAGTGGTGTTGTGTAGCAAAGTGTGCCTCATCGTAGAATATGTCACCGGCCCTTACCCAGCCCTACCGCCCTATACAATCTGGGCCTTGTGGATGAAGGAGACGTGTGGTGATGAGGTGAGGAGGATGCCATTGGGCTGGTATTTGGGGAGTGGTTTGGGTCTCAATGTTCCATTGTTCTGCTGGAAGTGAGGGTTGAGTCCACATTCTACTTCTGAGATCTGAGAACTGTTGGTCTTGCTGTCCTGGTCTTCTGACCTCCCCTGATCCAACGGACTCATCCTGGGGCACGTTTCCCACTCCCCCTCCACACCTTCATCCTCGTCTTCGTCGTCTGTGATGGGAGGATTGTTGCAACTGAGAGGGGAGTGGGTGTTCCTGCTACCGGGCCCCTGTCGTAAATGTAAACCCCACTCCATTGGGATGATGGCACTGCCGGTCAGGGACCTCAGCAGCTCGACGGACTGTTCCATGGGGAAGGGAGAGGGTTGGAGAGGGGGGTGGAGGTGGTTTGACTGTGAGACAAGTGGTAAATATGTGGTTAGATAAAGGAAAATACGACTCATCCATAACTATAGATCATTTGAGTATCTCTAGCAATCTCTGCTAAACCTATGAGTTTAAAAGGTTTACAAGAAATTGAGTATGTCATTTGTGATGCCTCATGTCTAGCGTTGCACCAGAAATTCTGAAAGAACAGCGAATTTATAAAAACTTCACTGAATTTTGCCCCCCCCCCCCCCACACACACACACACACACACACACACTTACCAAAGACATAGTGCTGTTCTGCTCATTTGACTCCACCCTAAGTCTGTTCTCCTCCTCTCTGTCCATGGCTCTGCTCTCCCTCCCTCTTCGTGAAGAATTGTACAGAACAGGTCGACCCAGGTAGTCTAGCCCCCCGCTCCCTACCAGAGTAGATCGACTCTCCCTAATGCGCCCTTGCTCCTGTGTGTGAAGGAAAGGGAGAAAAAGATCACTTTAAACACATTATGCACTGAAGAGTCTGATTTAAGATGGCTTCCGAAGCAGGAGTCCCAGAAAAGAAGATGGAGGGAAAGCATGAAGTCTTAAAAACTTAATAAAGTATCATTAATATACAGTATGCACTACTTTTCTTTTCACATATAAATGTTATTTAAAGAAAAGAAGCTCCTTGCATTTAATTGAATTATATAAATGTAAAAATTAGAATGAGATTTGCCTGCCCTGCGCAGCTCAGAACTTAGCGGCCATGCATCTGGAGGCTAAATCGGAGGTCTCCCTCACATGCAGAGAAAGATTGAAATGGAGACTGACCACTACGGAGGACAGACTGGTCCGCAGTGTCCCCTCCACTCTGAGAGGGATATCCTCCTCTGTCTAAAAGAACGGGATAAGAAAGAGAGGGAAGGGAGAGAGGGAGGGGGGAGAGAATGAGACAGGGACATAGAGTGAGAAAAAAAAAAGAACATATTAACTTCAAGCAAATAGATAATGCTCATGGAAGTGCTAGTATTTATTTACAGAATGACAGCATGCCTAGACCACAGACCAGTGGAGGCTGGTGGGAGGAGCTATAGGAGGATGGGCTCATTGTAATGGCTGGAATGGAATAAATAGAACGGTATCAGACATGAAAACCATATGTTTGACTCCGTTCCATTTATTTCATTCCAGCCATTATAATGAGCCCATCCTCCTATAGATCCTCCCACCAGCCTCCACTGCCACATACTGTAAGATATGGTGATTTAATATCCTACCTGTCCTCTAGTGTCCATACTGACTGAGTTCATTTTCCTGAAAGATGCCTGTCTGGAGAGAGTACTGATCTCCTCCCTGAGAGACAGAGGCATTGTAAAATATTCGGAATTACTGTTTCGGCATAACATTTATCCTTAAGATTCTATAACGATTTTAGGGGAGTTACTGTAAAGTTTGAAAACATACTTCCTCACAGTGAGTTCCCTCGACAGTTTCTTGTTCTTGCGTTTGTGGTGACGGGTCACAGAGATGACTATGATGATCATGACTAGAAGCAGTAGTCCGGCCACTCCTCCCACTATTACCATCAGGAGACTGTCGAACGACGCCTGCTTCTGAGGCAACTCTGAGGGAGAAGGACAATCGGAAGTGATGTCATATTCAAAGAGATACAGAAATACACATCATTTTGAAAATGTGTGTGTGATTGTATAAACTGGCTTTGTTAGCTAAACTTCTTTGTTTAACAGAACAAAGGTATTTTACAGAATTTTGTTTCAGGATACAAAAATAAATAATAAATAAAATACAACATATATATCCAGGACTAAAGTAAGACAATTATTACTCATTCAATATCGCTCTCTAACATGAGTGATAGCCCAACCTACCTGTCACAGTGATCTCCACCTCTGCGTTATCCGCCCCCACAGAGTTCATGGCCACACATTGGTAGATGCCAGCGTCCGTCAGGACGAGGGGACGATTAAACAGCAAGGATCCATTCCCTGTGGTCACGCCCTCTGGTAAGTCTCCACCCTTTCTGCACATAACAGAAATACTATAGCATTTAACATTGGGTTTAACAGAACAGTAGAGTTTATATCTTACAATAATGGTCTGAATGCCCATAACCCTATAAACACCCAACAACACCACAAAGTACTTAATTGAACCTGAATGCACCCCTTTAACACACCCATTAGTAACACACAAAACATCACATTCAAAACAACAACACTAACCTGAATATCATAGCAACACAGCCCAAAATAATATTGACTATGGATCACCAACCACACTTCCCTGAAAGGACCACTACAGTGATATAAAGAAAAACATGACTCAGAATTTGTGGGCGCAACAAATTCATTAAAATGGCTTATTTCTGACCACTACTCTAGCTTTGAGCTGTGTTTTGGACCTTTTGAACATACCCCCATTTGAGCAGGAGGAACCAGAAACAGGAACCGTACAGTTTTGCATATAGATATAGATCACACAGCATGATTATGTTCCAAACAAATCCAATTCCTTACCCCCATACCTCCCCACTCCTTCTTCCCCTTCCCCAGTTCCTTGTCTTTCATCCCTCCTTTTCGTGGCCCACACTCTTCCCTTTACCCCCCCCCCCCCTTCCCCTCCCTCTTGTGAAACTGTCTCCTCTGTCTGCCCTTGCACAAGCTGCAACACGACACTATGACAGCAGGGTTATTACTTCTGCTGCTGCTTTGCATTGACAAGTACAAAGAAGGAAACTGGTTTGCCCACTGCAACGGGTGTGTGTGTGTGTTAGGATGAGTACGAAAGTTTGTGATCAAGTAAGGAGAGATTGAATGTAAAAAAAGAGATATGGGTCTTAAGTATAAAAGTGTGAGATAGAGGTGAGTCAGTGTGGGGGTGGGGGGGGGGGTTGTGGGTGTCTTGTGTCTTTGTACTTCGTGTGTGTGGTATATATCTGTTACTCACACGCAAACACACCTTACTGTAGGTGTGTTCATGTGACTAACAGCTTTAGACTTGGTGACAAATTTCTCACACGATCTAGTAAACCACACATATAAAAATAGAGAAAACATAATTAATCAGAATCAATCATAACTTCTATAAATCTAACCAGACATACAGCCTGACACACATGAGACAATTTCCCAAAAGGCCTATCTGTAATTTTTATTAAGAATGATTAATTTTCAATAGATGGTTCGTTTTACCTCCACCCTCTACCACACCCAGAGAATGGTTTAATCCACCTAACAGCAGGACGTCTTCCAAACGCTGCCAGAAAAATTACTCAAGTGAAAAACCACAAGAACTTCAGTCAGCTCTCTCTGCCTTCATTGGATTACTTTAGCACTGTCGGCAATCATCACCGTGAATGACAATATATCTGAGATAGATGTTCCATTTGAACTTTCCCTGAACCAAAAGTGTATTACTATTTATCTAACCTTTATTTAAAAACCTCACAGGAGGTTGGTGGCACCTTAATTGGGGAGGGCGGGATCGTGTTAATGGCTTGAGCGGACTCAGTGGAATGGTCAAATACATCCAACACATTGTTTGATTGCTATCCATTCCAGCCATTATTATGAGCCGTCCTCCCCTCAGTAGCCTCCACTGTACTACATGCTCCGGGAACTTTGGCAACTATTGAAGGGGTATTTCACCCTGGCATATAGTCATTACTATATCATCAACATCACATTTATCCAAACTACAAGCTAGAACATTTTCATTTCACTGGTAGAATCGGGAAGTTTCGACTCCCTGTGTATTGGTCTGCTAATAGTGAACCTCAAAGTCCGGCATTCATAGTGAATAATGATACCACACGCTAGGTAGAGGAGACGTGCACAAAAACTTGAATAATGGTGTTGTTTACTTCGAACGACCAACACACAGTAATCTCGATTTCTTTAGGCAAGATTTTTTTTAGAAAACGTTTATTTTTCACTGTTTGTCCTCATGCCCGTGTGATATTCTATGCCTGGCTGTCCTAATTACAAACAAGCATCATATTTCACCATTCTACCTACAAGACTCACCCTGATTCTGCGGCTATCAAGAATGATGCGGTGACCTAAAGAGTATCAGCGATTTTCAGGCTGAACTGATGGGGAATCCATTTCGACGACAGCTGAGAAGTGATGCGATACCATCAATTTTTTTCCCCCTTCACAACAAAACAGAAGATTCTCAATTAGAGGTGACCTAACGTTAGCTAGCTTGCTAGCCTAGCTGGATAAGTTAGCTAGCTAACATTGCAGTCCTGTATTGAACTCTGAAAGCCAATCAGCTAAATCATATAGCTATCTACAGTATCTTTCAGTATACACACGGTCAATCAATTTCGCCTATGCCATGGTGGTCACTGCTGGACTGGTAACTTAACTACCTTCAGCAGAGTAAACATGTTTGTTTATTTGTTCTATCTTTGACTGACGTTAGCTGACGTAAGATAGCTAATGTTACCAAATAAAGTATCTCAATTTGGTAGCCATTTATTCCACCCTTGTCTGGAAAACACTCCGTTACTAAAATATATAATTGTCCATACAGCTAACTGTTGGTGGCAATGATGAATCTGTATAAATCTATGGTTGGTTAGTTGGTTCTCAGCCAGTCTCAGCTGGCTAGCAATCTTGCTGTCAATTTTGTGACGCTCGTTAGATAACAGCAAGCTGACAGTATTGGAAGGTCCATGTTAGGTATGCATAGCTATCCAGTCTAATAGAGATCAATGCAATTAAGTGTAGTGGTTAAATTGTGTATTGTTGTGTATTTTCTTGTTGGTGGTACTTGTAGTGGAGGCTGCTGAGGGGAGGACGGCTCATAATAATGGCTGAAACATAGCAAATGGAATTGCATCAAACCCCGTGTTTGATGTATTTGATACCATTCCAAAAATTCTGCTTCAGTCATTGCCACAAGCCTATCCTCCCCAATGAAGTTGCCACCAAACTCCTGTGGTGCAGAATCTCATTCCACCAAGATGTGCTTCCAAACCCTAGCTCTGCACAAGGTGAAAGTAAATTGACAAAAATATTTACAAGCTGATGTCTAAAATAGCTACATTTCCAGTAAGCATGGTATAAACATTAATTGTGTAGTGTTTTGTGGGGTTAGTGTTATGGGGTTACAGGTGGTTAGAGTTAGCATGAGGACCAACTGCAAGACCATGTAATCAATTTAGTCTACACCTCTTCTCTTTTTACCGTTTCTTTTTGTAAAACTCAGGTTATCTGGAGTCATTTCACAGTGCCCTGCTGAAAAATACCCCAAAGTGGAGGCATTTTGGGTACACAAGCATGAGGAACGGAACACACCTTGCAGTTATGGAGCACAGCAAGATTGTGGGACAGAAACCAGCAAGGGACACTGAAAGATATCAAATCAAGACTACAACAGTAGTGACACAATCACCTCATTATTCTCTCTGCAGATTCTCAAAACATAATACAAAGACAATCCACAAAATTCCCCTCCAAAGGGCTTCTGTTGACAAGGATGATCTGTCAATGGACTGGGGGAGGTTTACAGACAGCACTTTGAGATGTGTAAGGGTTTTTTGGTTGTGCAGGGTTGTGCTTAGACAGTACATTTATTGTTGTGTATGAGAGCGATTGAGGTGCCATTTCTCCTCAATCTCCCATACACAACAATTCATACTGTGTACGCACTGCCTTCCTAAGACTTTTCACATCTTTAGCCACCCAACCCATTCACTTTATTGATTTATCTTTTCTCTCAGAAGCAGCTCCCAATGTCCCCTCATTAAGCAATACGCTAGCCGGTCCCATTCGGTTGATACCTTTACCAACAAAGGCGTGTTGCCCTATGTCCCTTCCACAAAAAGTGTAAAATGCTAAGACCACAACCATATATTTCCAGGAGATGTGCAGTACCAGCAAATCTTCTACAAGAAGACTAAACATTTGGTGGTTAAGAAGCCCTACACCACTTTTGGCAGAGTCTTATCCAGCTGGCCGTTCACCGCAGACAGGTCAGGCCCATCGCAATAAGCACAAAGAGTCTTCGCTTCCCAAGCCAGTGTACCAAAGCCTGATAAATAAAATAAAATTGCATTGGTCGCATACACATATTTAGCAGATGTTACTGCGGGTGTAGCAAAATTCTTGTGTTCCTAGCTCCAACAGTGCAGTAATATCTAACAGCAATACATGCAAATCTAAAAAGTAAAATAATGGAATTAAGAAATATTGAAATATTAGGATGAGCAATGTCGGAGCCCAGAGTATATCAGTGGAGCTGACAGCTCATAATAATGGCTGGAACGGAGTAAATGGAATGCCATCAAACCATGTGTTTGATGTATTTGATACAAACTCCACTAATTCCGCTCCAGGCATTACCATGGGCCCGTCCTCCCCAATTAAGGTGCCACAAACCTCCTGTTGACCTCTTGGCTTTCTCTCAACCAGCTTCATGAGGTAGTCACCTGGAATGCATTTCAATTAACATGTGTGCCTTGTTAAAAGTTAATTTGTGGAATTTCTTTCCTTAATGCGTTTGATCCAATCAGTTGTGTTGTGACAAGGTCAGGGTGGTATACAGAAGATAGCCCAAATATGGCTAAGACCATGTCCATATTATTGCAAGAACAGCTCAAATAAGCAAAGAGAAATGACAGTCCATTACTTTAAGACATGAAGGTCAGTCAATACGGAACATTTCAAGAACTTTAAACGTTTTTTCAAGTTTTGTTGCAAAAACTATCAAGTGATATGATGAAACTGTCTCTCATGAGGACCACCACAGGAAAGGAAGACCCAGAGTTACCTCTGCTGCAGAGGATAAGTTCATTAGAGTTACCAGCCTCAGAATTCGACAATTAACTGCAACTCAGATTGCAGTCCACATAAATGCTTCACAGAGTTCAAGTAGCAGACACATCTCTACATCAACTGTTCAGAGGAGACTGTTAATCAGGCCTCCATGGTCCAATTTCTGCAAAGTAACAACTACTAAAGGACACCAATAAGAAGAAGAGACTTGCTTGGGCCTAGAAACACGCACAATGGACATTAGACCTGTGGAAATCTGTCCTTTGGTCTGATGAGTCCAAATTTGAGATTTTTGGTTCCAACTGTCGTGTCTTTGTGAGATGCAGAGTTGGTGAACGGATGATCTCCGCATGTGTGGTTCCCACCATGAAGCATTGAGGAGGTATGATGGTGTGGGGGTGCTTTGCTGGTGACACTGTCAGTGATTTGTTTAGAATTCAAGGCACACTTAACCAGCATGGCTACCACAGCATTCTGCAGTGTTCAGGATCTCAGACAGGGGCAAGGTTCACCTTTCATCAAGACGATGACTCTAAGTACACAGCCAAGACAATGCAGGAGTGGCTTCGGGACAAGTCTCTAAATGTCCTTGAGTGGTCCAGCCAGAGCTCAGACTTGAAACAAATGGAACATCTCTGGAGAGACCTGAAAATAGCTGTGCAGCGACACTCCCCATCCAACTTGAGAAGAGCTGAAAAAGATCTGCAGAGAAGAATGGGAGAAACTCCCCAAATACAGGTGTGCCAAGCTTATAGCATCATAACCAATAACACTCTGTAATCACTGTCAAAGGTAGTGCTGAGTAAAGGGTCTGAATGCTTATGTAAATGTGATATTTCAGTTTTGTATTTTTCATATATTTGCAAAAAAATCTAAAAACCTGTTTTTGCTTTGTCATTATGGGGCATTGTGTGTAGATTGATGAGGGGGGCGGGACCATATAATCAATTTTAAAATAAGGCTGTCACGTAACAAAATGTGGAAAAAGTAAAGGGGTCTGAATACTTTCAGAATGCACTGTATGTACAGTCGGACGTTTACATACACCTTAGCCAAGTACATTTAAACTCAGTTTTTCACAATTCCTGACATTTAATCCTAGTAAAAATTCCCTGTTTTAGGTCAGTTAGGATCACCAGTTTATTTTAAGAATGTGAAATGTCAGAATAATAGTAGAGAATGATTTATTTCAGCTTTTATTTCTTTCATCACATTCCCAGTGGGTCAGAAGTTTACAGACACTCTATTCGTATATGGTAGCATTGCCTTTAAATGGTTTAACTTGGGTCAAACATTTCGGGTAGCCTTCCACAAGCTTACCACAATAAGTTGGGTGAATTTTGGCCCATTCCACCTGACAGAGCTGGTGTAACTGAGTCAGGTTTGTAGGCCTCCTTGATCGCACATGCTTTTTCAGTTCTGCCCACAAATGTTCTATAGGATTGAGGTCAGGGCTTTGTGATGGCCACTCCAATACCTTGACTTTGTTGTCCTTAAGCCATTTTGCCACAACTTTGGACGTATGCTTGGGGTCATTGTCCATTTGGAAGACCCATTTGCGACCAAGCTTTTACTTCCTGACTGATGTCTTCAGATTTTGCTTCAATATATCCACATAATTTTCCTACCTCATGAAGCCATCTATTTTGTGAAGTGCACCAGTTCCTCCTGCAGCAAAGCACCCCCACAACATGATGCTGCCATCCCCGTGCTTCACGGTTGGGATGGTGTTCTTTGGCCTGCAAGCCTCCCCCTTTTTCATCCAAACATAACGATGGTCATTATGGCCAAACAAGTTCTGTTTTTGTTTCATCAGACCAGAGGACATTTCTCCAAAAGTATGATCTTTGTCCCCATGTGCAGTTGCAAACCGTAGTCTGGCTTTTTTATGGCAGTTTTGGAGCAGTGGATTCTTCCTTGCTGAGCGGCCTTTCAGGTTATGTCGATATAGGACTCGTTTTACTGTGGATATAGATACTTTTGTACCCATTTCCTCCAGCATCTTCCCGTCCTTTGCTGTTGTTCTGTGATTGATTTGCACTTTTCACACCAAAGTACGTTCATCTCTAGGAGACAGAGCACGTCTCCTTCCTGAGCGGTATGACTGCTGCGTGGTCCCATGGTGTTTATACTTGTGTACTATTGTTTGTACAGATGAACGTGGTACCTTCAGGCATTTGAGAATTGCTCCCCAGGATGAAGCAGACTTGTGGAGGTCTTGGCTGATTTCTTTTGATTTCACAATGATGTCAAGCAAAGAGGCACTGAGTTTGAAGGTAGGCCTTGAAATACATCCACAGGTACATCTCCAATTGACTCAAATGATGTCAATTAGCCTATCAGAAGCTTCTAAAGCCATGACATCATTTTCTGCAATTTTCCAAGCTGTTTAAAGGCACAGTCAACTTAGTCTATGTAAACTTCTGACCCACTGGAATTGTGATTCAGTGAATTATAAGTGAAATAATCTGTAAACAATTGTTGGAAAAATTACTTGTGTCATGCACAAAGTAGATGTCCTAACCGACTTTCCAAAACTATAGTTTGTTAACAAGAAATTTGTGGAGTGGTTGAAAAACGAGTTTTAATGACTCTAACCTAAGTGTATGTAAACTTCCGACTTCAACTGTACATGTGTGTATGTGTGATGGGACGTATAGAAAATATATATTGTATATAAATGTATATTGATAGAAAATGTAGTATATCTGAAGAATAGTATATACACATCAATAGTTAAAAAGGGTAGGCCTTGACAGTATGTAAACATTATTTAAAGTGATCAGTGTTCCATTATTAAAGTGATCAGTATTCGATGACTATGTACATAGGGAAGAAGCCTCTAAGGTGCATGGTAGAGTAACCAGGTGGTGGTTGTCTAGTGACAATGACTAAAGTACAGGGCAGGGTACTGGACGGGGGCTGGCTAGTGATGACTATTTAACAGTCTGATGGCCTTGAGATAGGACTATAGCTGCGTTTACAAAGGCAGCCCAACTCTGATACTTTTTCAGTAATTGGTGTTTTGATCAATTAGATCAGTTCTGAAAAAGATCTGATGTGATTAAGACCAATTAGGCGAAAAAATATCAGAATTGGGCTACCTGTGTAAACACAGCTATAGTCCTTTAAGCTGATTAAAACAGCATTTATCTCTTTTAGAATCGGGTGTGCTAGATTAGGGTTGGAGTAAACCTACAGGACAGTAGCTCTCCAGGAACAGGGCTGGAGAGCCCTGATGTAGAACCAACATAAAAAATATTTATATTTTCTATCAATCTTTTAAATGTGTCTGCCCTTTCGTTCCAGTTCTCTGCTGCCTGTGACTGGAACGAATTGCAAAAATCGCTGAAGTTGGAGACTTTTATCTCCCTCACCAATTTCAAACATCTGCTATCTGAGCAGCTAACCGATCGCTGCAGCTGTACATAGTCTATCGGTAAATAGCCCACCCAATTTTACCTACCCCATCCCCATACTGTTTTTATTTATTTACTTTTCTGCTCTTTTGCACACCAATATCTCTACCTGTACATGACCATCTGATCATTTATCAGTGTTAATCAGTGTTAATCAGTGTTAATCTGCAAAATTGTAATTATTCGCCTACCTCCTCATGCCTTTTGCACACAATGTACATAGACTCTCTTTTTTTCTACTGTGTTATTGACTTGTTAATTGTTTACTCCATGTGTAACTCTGTGTTGTCTGTTCACACTGCTATGCTTTATCTTGGCCAGGTCGCAGTTGCAAATGAGAACTTGTTCTCAACTAGCCTACCTGGTTAAATAAAGGTGTTCTCAACTAGCCTACCTGGTTAAATAAAGGTGTTCTCAACTAGCCTACCTGGTTAAATAAAGGTGTTCTCAACTAGCCTACCTGGTTAAATAAAGGTGAAATAAAAATACAAATAAAAAATGGATTCATAGAATATATTTGTATCAGCTGTACAGAGCTCTGTAGCATCAAACAGATGCTAGACATTCAGATATCCAAAGAATGTTTGTCAAAATCTAAAATACAGGAGAGTGTACACTGTTTCATGTTAACTCAAGAACTGGGTGTTCAACAACAATGTTGTATGGTAAAAGTACAATTGTATGAACAGTATAGTACAGTGTGTCTCAGGTCTAGAGACAGTGCAGAGAACGGAAGTTACAGATTGTTACACCTTGCAACTAGAGATTGACATTTTATGAGACTCCTACTCTATTGCACAGTTTTAACAACAGTTGAACCGTGCCAGCATGACATCAACATGAGGGTAGACTATTTGAACATGCATACATGTGCACAGGCACAGAGATTACATGTACAACAACACCTAGCCCAATAGAAAGAAATATGGCATAACACTCATACAAATGAGCTTAAGTAGGTAGGCAGACAGTATCTACCTGCAGCCATGTCTATCAGGCATGCTTAGGCAAATATTATTGTTATTATTATTTTAATTGTTTAACTTTACCCTTATTTTACCAGGTGAGTTGATTGAGAACACATTCTCATTTACAGCAACGACTTGGGGAATAGTTACAGGGGAGAGGAGGGGGATGAATGAGACCGTTGTAAACGGGGGATGATTAGGTGACCGTGATGGGATGAGGGCGAGATTGGGAATTTAGCCATGACACCGGGGTTAACACTCCTACTCTTACGATAAGTGCCATGGGATCTTTAGTGACCACAGAGAGTCAGGACACCCGTTTAATGTCCAATCTGAAAGATGGCACCCTACACAGGGCAATGTCCCCAATCACTGCCCTTGTGCATTGGGATATTTTTTTAGACCAGAGGAAATGGTGCCTCTTACTGGCCCTCCAACACCAAATATAGTAAAACCAGCTTCCATTTTAGATTTACAACAGTGAATTTTTGTATTATTGTTTTTCTCTCACTGTTTGGTAGTAAACTTAGCTATCTAGCTCGCTGGATATGCAATACTTGTTATTTCCATCTGTTTGGAATCCTATCTTGCATCATGCCTATAATGTTGTTAATCATAACCAATGTGAACCCTCGTCAATGATGTTACATAGCTAGCTAGTAAAATTATTTACAGTTGCTGATGTTACACGTTTGGTAACAAGTTACAAATGTGAGGTTAGCTGGCGCCAGGCTAACTATCTAGCGAACTCCTGGTCATGTGCTAACATTTGCTGGTAAGCCTAGCTTTAGGTGTCTGGTTGTAACGTTGTAGCTTGCTGTTTAGTAAAGAGCCATATCTAAGACTAAAAAGAGAAGAGGTTTTACAATTGAGATACAAAAGATCTCATTGTAAAACCTTTTCTATTTTTAATCATAGATATGGCTACCAGTAGTTGTTTAGCTAGCTTAGTTAGCTAGCTACCTAGCTAAGTTGGCAAACAGAAAAATAATTACATTTCCCCCCCTCACTGTAACACACAGTGGTGGTGTGTGGATAAAATCACTGTGGAAGACAAGCCAGGGGGAAAAATGCCATATTAGAACCTATATGTTGTGACCATTGCATTGTTTGCTCTATAACCAGTTCATGTGCCTTGCCACCTTGATATATAGGCCTAAGGCTGAGACAATAAGAAGACACAGTGGCAGAATAATTTCAACCACACCTTTGTTTCATCACAAAGCCAGAGAGTAACCTCCACAAAGCATATTGCATGGAACAAGCAGTTACATAACTTACAGCATGGTCAAGCAAGTTAATGTTTCCGTCATTTTCGGACCACTAAACAACCATTGATTTAGAACCACGGAGAGTTACCGCAAGTCACAAAGAAAACAGAAGCTGCCTCCACTGTTCCAGCACTATTTCAACTTCAACATTTCAACGTCATGTAATCACCTCTGCTTAGTCCAATACAGTTCGAACTAAAAGATACCAAAAACTATTTAGTCCAATCAATGTAAGCTAAATATAATGTGGATGTCCATGGCTCTGATTTGTGTGCGTGGGAGTGCTTTGCAACAACAACAAAAAACATGTTGACACACACTACTTGTAGAGAAATGCCAATGCAATCCTCCTCTCTTTCATGTTGACAAAATGTTCTACCACACTGTCATACAGTACATGCTTAAATGTTTTGTTGTCCTAGGCTACCTGGCTAAAATGCTTGCTCGCTAGCCTAACGTCCTTTCATGGGCAAGGTTAACTAGTTGTTTTTTTGTTTTTTAATTAAAATTTCAAGTTCTCATTTCATCTTTGAGCAAATGAGGTAAATTAAGGCAATAAATAGGCCATGGTGGCAAAGTAATTACAATATAGCAATTAAACACTGGAATGGTAGATGTGCAGAAGATGAATGTGCAAGTAGATGTAACAGTATAACTTTAGACCGTCCCCTCGCCCATACCCGGGCGCTAACCAGGGACCCTCTGCACACATCAACAACAGTCACCCACGAAGCATCGTTACCCATCGCTCCATAAAAACAGCGGTCCTTGCAGAGCAAGGGGAACTACTACCTATTCAAGGTCTCTTAGCAATTGACTTCACCGATTGAAACGCTATTTAGCGCGCACCGCTAACTAAGCTAACCGTTTCACATCCGTTACATAGAGATACTGGGTTGCAAAGGAGCAAGATAAATAAATAAATACAGTATGGGGATGAGGTAGGTAGATAGAGGCGGTGCTATACCTAGCAGAGACTTGTAGATAACCTGTAGCCAGTGGGTTTGGCGACGAGTATGAAGTGAGGGCCAACCAACGAGAGTGTACAGGTCGCAATGGGGGGTAGTGTATGGGACTTTGGTGACAAAATGGATGGCACTGTGATAGACGGCATCCAGTTTGTTGAGTTGAGTGTTGGAGGCTATTTTATAGATGACATCACCGAAGTCGAGGATCGGTAGGACGGTCAGTTTTACGAGGGTATGTTTGGCAGCATGAGTGAATGATGCTTTGTTGTGAAATAGGAAGCCGATTCTAGATTTAATTTTGGATTGGAGATGCTTAATGTGAGTCTGGAAGGAGAGTTTACAGTCTGACCAGACACCCAGGTTGTCCACGTATTCTAAGTCAGAGCCATCCAGAGTAGTGATGCTAGACGGGCGAGTAGGTGTGGGCAGTGATCGATTGAATAGCATCCATTTAGCTTTACTTGCGTTTAAGAGCAGTTGGAGGCCACGGAAGGAGAGTTGTATGGCATTGAAGCTCGTCTGGCGGTTAGTTAACACAATGTCCAAAGAGGGGCCAGAAGTATACAGAATGGTGTCGTCTGCGTAGAGGTGGATCAGAGAATCACCAGCAGCAAGAGCAACATCATTGATGTATACAGAGAAGAGAATCGGCTCGAGAATTGAACACTTTGGCACACCCATAGAGACTGCCAGAGGTCCGGACAACAGGCCCTCCGATTTGACACACTGAACTCTATCAGAGAAGTAGTTGGTAAACCAGGCGAGGCAATCATTTGAGAAACCAAGGCTGTCGAGTCTGCCAATAAGAATGTGGTGATTGACAGAGTCGAAAGCCTTGGCCAGGTCGATGAATAGGGCTGCACAGTAATGTCTCTTATCGATGATGGTTATGATGTCGTTTAGGCCCTTGAGCGTGGCTGAGGTGCACCCATGACCAGCTCTGAAACCAGATTGCATAGCGGAGAAGGTACGGTGGGATTCTAAATGGTCGGTAATCTGTTTAACGTGGCTTTTGAAGACCTTAGAATGACAGGGTAGGATAGATATAGGTCTGTAGCAGTTTGGGTCTAGAGTGTCACCCCCTTTGAAGAGGGGGATGACCGCGGCAGCTTTCCAATCTTTGGGAATCTCAGACGATACGAAAGAGAGGTTGAACAGGCTAGTAATAGGGGTTGCAACAATTTCGGCAGATAATTTTAGAAAGAGAGGGTCCAGATTGTCTAGCTCGGCTGATTTCTATGGGTTCAGATTTTACAGCTCTTTCAGAACATCAGCTATCTGGATTTGGGTGAAGGAGAAAGGGTGGGGGCTTTAGCGAGTTGCTGTGGAGGGTGCCGGGCAGTTGACCGGGGTAGGGGTAGCCAGGTGGAAAGCATGGCCAGCCTTAGAGAGATGCTTTTTGAAATTCTCAAATTATAGTGGATTTATCGGTGGTAACAGTGTTTCCTAGCCTCAGAGCAGTGGACAGCTGGGAGGAGGTGCTCTTCTTCTCCATGGACTTTAAAGTGTCCCAGAACTTTTTAGAGTTAGTACTATAGGATGCAAATTTCTGTTTGAAAAAACTAGCCTTAGCTTTTCTAACTGCCTGTGTATATTTGTTCCTAACTTTCCTGAAAAGTTGCATATCACGGGGGCTATTCGATGCTAATGCAGAATGCCACAGGATGTTTTTGTGCTGGTCAAGGGCAGACAGGTCTGGAGTGAACCAAGGACTATATCTATTCCTAGTTCTAAATGCTTATTTAAGATGGTGAGGAAGGCACTTTTAAAGAATAGCCAGGCATCATCTACTGACGGGATGAGGTCAATATCATTCCAGGATACCACGGCCAGGTCGATTAGAAAGGCCTGCTCGCAGAAGTGTTTTAGGGAGCGTTTGACAGTGATGAGGGGTGGTCGTTTGGTCGCAGACTCATTACGGATGCAGGCAATGAGGCAGTGATCGCTGAGATCTTGATTGAAAACGGCAGAGGTGTATTTGGAGGGCGAGTTAATAAGGATGACATCTATGAGGGTGCCCGTGTTTACGGATTTGGGGTTGTACCTGGTAGGTTAATTGATCATTTGTGTGAGATTGAGGGCCTCAAGCTTAGATTGTAGGATGGCCGGGGTGTTAAGCATGTCCCAGTTTAGGTCACCTAGTAGCACGAGCTCAGAAGATAGATGGGGGGCAATCAATTCACATATGGTATCGAGGGCACAGCTGGGGGCAGAGGGAGGTCTATAGCAAGCGGCAACAGTGAGGGGCTTGTTTCTGGAAAGGTGAATTTTTAGAAGTAGAAGCTCGAATTGTTTGGGTACAGACTTGGATAGTAATACTCTGCAGGCTATCTTTGCAGTAGATTGTTAACATTAGGCTTCTACATTTAGCTACATATTAAACTTCTATCCTCTCAGGCCATGGGCACAATGTTTTATTTTATGGTTGGATCAGAATCGCTGTTATAATCATTGGCCAGTACAGAGAATTAAGTAAAACCACAAGTCCAAATCCTTATCTCCATCCAAGGCTAATTTAGGAAAGGACCAATTTTAGCTAGCTAGCTAGCCACCAGAGGAAAACAACACAAGGAGATACACAACGAGTTTCTGTCAATGACGTATGCTCTCGATTCGATGTGAATGAAGTGAAGCCAAATCCGAACTGGCTTCCCTTTGCACTTTTTTTTTGGTGAGCCAGGACCATTCAGAGTTGAGCTCACTCAGTTTAGCGCAATGCAGATTGACTATTATTTTATATAAAAAATGATCAAGGGAGGCCAAATGCTCGCTGGCTTCCCTTGCATTCAATGCAGCAACAATTTCATACTCTTTTGGACCAGACTGCATCAGATAGATGGCCTACACATACAGAGACATAGGGGCGCTGTTTCGCTCGCTCAGAGTTTTTCTCCGGTGAGATACTGTACATTCAGCCGCGTTTCCGAATTGAAGGTCACTTTTTGGGGAAGCCTGGTTTCCCTTGGCATCCATGAGTACATGCCACTGGTAACACAGTAGAATGTTAGCCAGCAATACACAATATGGGTTTCAATAGATAAACTAAAGTTAGCTAGGTGGCTTGCAGGAAAAATAACTGACTTAGCTAGGCACCGTATTTGTCATCTGCCCTCTTGGTGCTGGCTTTTGCTGTAGCTGAGCTTCTAACGCTAACTAAATCCAAGTCTTTGTTTTGAATCCTCTTTGCTAGCTAATTGATGCTCTATCGTCAAATTCGTGTTGATTAGAGGAATCACTTGAAGTCATTGCATCTGGTCGTTTTTCAGTGACTGGAAAAAATGTCTGATTGTACATTTACTGATGAATCCACCGATAGGAACATTGCTGAAAGACATCAAATGGCTCTATCGAACAAGGACAACCATATCTACACCCACAAAAACGTATAGTGCGATCAGTATAACATAGAGCCTTTGTGAAAGGCCACAAAGCAGGACTAGACTATATGCATTTTTAGATACACACACACACACAGCAGAGTGAAATAGAGAGCAATGACGTGGTGCACACATCTGCACAAATGTGTCCTAGCACGCAATCTTCAGGGACCACTTTTGGCTCATGAGCACCACTTTCACAACTACTGGTTAAAAAGTTGACAAAAGTACTGGAGAATCTCTTTAACCATGTAAGTCAATCAAGATTCAAGACAATCGCCTTATTATTGACAATGACTGCCTGGCAAGTGGCACAAAAAACAACTCCTGAACTCCCCGGTTGGCCCACTATTAATAACTGACTAATAGAATTACCAGTAAATCAAACTAAAACAGATTAGCCAGACATGATGTGAGTCAGACAGGCAGAGAGGGTAGGTTGGGAAAGTAAGTGTTACCTGGTCCAATTGAAACTCTGTGGTTTGGGGTTTCCTCCACTGACACAACTGAGGGCAGCTTCCCCCAGACCAGCATACCAGTTCTGATCAAACCCAGAGATCTCTGCATTGGGAGGATCTAGAATAGAGGAACATGATCAAAGTCATTATTTTGGCAGAACTGGCAGATACACAGAAATACACAATCACACACACTAATAATAAAGTCAGGATAAAACATTTGCTGTAAAAGATCTTCCTCGTGAGAAAGAAGCACATTCAGCTTACAATGAAGTTACTTTAGATTCTGAATTCTACCAGGGACTTTAAATAAAGAGGGGTATATTAAACGGAAAAGTCACCGAAGGCATAGAAGTCTGTATAAACATGTAGTGAAGTGTCACAATTAAAAATTATATTTAATCTCACGTCTAGATTCATAGTTATTAAAGGCCCAGTCCAGTCAAAAACAAGATTTCCCTGTGTTTTATATATATTTCCACACTGAGGTTGGAATAATTCTGTGAAAACGATGATAATGCCCTTTTAGTGTGAGAGCTGTTTTAAAAGACTGCCTGTTTTGGTGGGTTGGATTTTTAGCCTTCCATGGTGACATCACCATGCGGTAAATTAGTTAATAGACCAATAAGAAAGAGAAGTCCAAGCCTCTCTGTTAATAACAGCAACAACAAAAAATCCCCTTGTAAAATGCCCTTTTCCAAGACCATTTGAATTGAAAACAATCACTAGAAGGTACTCTTGTTACCCTGAAATTATCTGATATTGAGATAAAAACGGCTGCATTGGACCTTTTAATTCGAAGTCTAAACTCACAGTGCACCACCAGGTTGTTGGTGATCCTGCGTGGTCCCTTCAGAGCCGGGTGCATCACCAGACAGTCCAGCCTCTTCCCATCCATACTCCTCAGGGGATGCAGAGAGAAGTGGGTGGAGACTGAACCACCCTCCAAACTCCTGTTGTGTGATTGGCCTGGTAGTTCTGTGTCCCAGGAGAGGTGGGGCGGAGGGCGGGCCACAGAGCGGCAGGATGCAGCCAATTGGAAGGACTGGCCTTCGACAAGGATCACAGGGTCCAGGGAGGAGATGGGCGTGGCTGCGGGGGTCAAATGTCAAAGGAATCAACTATTCTTTGGTCTTAGTGCTTGGGGAGGTGATCTTAGAACTGGTCTTAGTTGTTAATTGGAGGTTAAGCTGATCCTAGAACATTGTGACATGATGCTTCAGGGGGTGGAAGTTCTTAAATGCTTAACTAGGATCAGCTTTATGATCCAAGCTGAAATCTAGATTTCTAATGTACTCTGTTAGGTAGATGTTTAAAAAACAGGAACTTTTATCTTAAAAAGACAGCTGGATACACTGACAGTTACAATGACAGTTGTGGCTTACATGACTACTATCACCACTAGAGCTATTGTTTTAGCTACTTACTTTAATACTACAACTGACTACTAATCATCGTCATCAGGACATTATACTCTGTAAATCCAAGTCCTACAATGAGTAAGGGGAAGCAAGGGGAGGGACTTACTCCACACGGTGAGTGACAGCTGTCGTTCGAAGTTCCCCGAGGGGAAGGTGCTGATGTGACAGTTGTACCTGCCCTCATCTGACTCAACGGTGTTCATGATGATCAGGGATGAGTCCACGGTGGGTTTCCTGCTGCTGAACCGCACACGCCCTGAGTACTGACCAAACTCTGAGAGAGGGGGGAGATTGAGGAGAAGGGGAGGGGGGGTCATACGGGGAGAGTAAAGAGGGGGGTGGGTGAGAGAGAGAGAGAAGAAGACCGAGTTAGAAAGAGAGATATGAGGGTGGCAAATAGAGAGAAATGGAGTAGCTAGATTGAAACTGCATCTGTGGTTTTGTCTTCCACTCTAAATATAACTTGTAAGGCTTCGAGGGCTAGCAAAGCAGATGAACTACCAATACATAAAGAGATGGATGGTTGACACTCTTAGTACTTTAACATCTATATGTATGTGTCCTACCTGTGTGTCCATCGGTGTGGTGTACTGTGATGATCTGGTCCTTGGTGCCATCTGCTTTCTCCTTGGTCCAGGTGACCTGTGATATTGAGAGACGAGACCATTCTGTTAGGGATGCCTTTTCTAAGATAAAACCAGATATGTTGAACAGAGCATTATGGGTACTGTAGTAACTCATGCTACAGACCTGAACCACCACCTGGCCCACTTCCACCTTGAACTGGCAGGGCAGCCGGGTCTCAGCCTCAGCCAGGGAGTCCAAGGTGTACGAGGGAGAGGGCTCCACAAAGTCCCCCTGCACCACAGCAACTGGGGGGAGATGGAAGGGGGAGAAAGAGAGAGTTATTTATTTGTTGACTTTATTGTCCCCTTGGAAAATGTGTGTGGCATTGTTGACATCATTTACAATAGAAATACATCACAATGACACAGTGTAGCGAGAGAGATAATGAGAGGTTGAAAGACATTAGGAAGACTGTGCACTGAACCATGAGGATTTTGTAGTCTTAACACTTTCCTTACTGTCCTTTATATGCTTCAGGGGGTGAGCGACAGAAGGAATGAGAAGAGAGGCGATGTAGAGGATAGAGAGATGTGGTTGGAAAGAAGATAGAGAGGCCAAGAGATGGGGGGTGGAAGAGTACACAAAGAAGAAAGGGAGGCAGTCAGAGGGAGGACATAGAGCATGCGATTCGATGTGTCAGTGAGGATATGTCGCTTGACTTGTTGCACTAGTGAACCTCCGAGTGTCCAGAGAAACACACACACACGCATACTCACGTGCACACACACATGCAAACGTACACATATACGCACACGTATGTACGCACAACCTGACCTATTTGATGTAGACATCTTATATCATCTATAAGATGAATGAAGGCCTGATTGCCATCTCCTTTTCTCATTAAAACAACGTGTTCTTTTTTGGCCAAACAGCTCACTCTTAGCGTAACAGAAAAAGCATTTATGCACCCTACCAAATACCAATACAAATGTTAAGTAAAAATGTTGTAATCGTGCTCTATGGAGAGTATATTTTAGACCCATAATACATTTAGTTAAGGATACCAGTTCCAGATAACATGAACTCAGCAAAAAAACGAAACGTCCCTTTTTCAGGACCCTCTTTCAAAGATAAATTTGTAAAAATCCAAATTACTTCACAGACCTTCATTGTAAAGGATTTAAACACCGTTCCCCATGCTTGTTCAATGAACCATAAACAATTAATGAACATGCACCTATGGAACGGTCGTAAAGACACTAACAGCTTACAGAGGGTAGGCAATTAAGGTCACAGTTATGAAAACGTAGGACACTAAAGAGGCCTTTCTACTGACTCTGAAAAATATCAAAAGAAAAATGCCCAGGGTCCCTGCTCAACTGCGTGAACGTGCCTTAGGTATGCTGCAAGGAGGCATGAGGAGTGCAGATGTGGCCAGGGCAATAAATTATATGCCCATAGTAAAAGCTGTTTTGATATGGCTGTACTGATTCAACGGTGACTTTTGTTGTTGTTGAACTAATAGTGTGTGTGTGTGTGTGTGTCATGCGTGAGCGTGTGTTTGTAAACAGCAGACAGATTGTCTTTAGTATGATTTATGTATTTACCAGTTCACTTTGTTGTCTACCATGCTGACAGGTGCTGTATTTTTCCATGTGAACAGTGTGTTACTGTTGTGTCACAACAGAGTTGTGAACATGGAGTAGGGGCAGGCAAGGCTTTGAGGTTTCCTGAGGAATCTGCCTGTGCAACATTACTGCCATAACACTCCACCTATGACACAGCATCCGGTCTGTCTGACTAACTGTCTCTCAAGATTAAATACACATTGCCAAGATAAGGGTCTCTCTCTCTCTCCCTCCCTCCCTCCCTCCCTCCCTCCCTCCCTCCCTCCCTCCCTCCCTCCCTCCCTCCCTCCCTCCCTCCCTCCCTCCCTCCCTCCCTCCCTCCCTCCCTCCCTCCCTCCCTCCTCTGTCTCTCTTGCTGTCTTGCTCTATCACTCTCTCTCTTTCTCTGTCTCTCGCGACCTCCCTCCTCTGTCTCTCTTGCTGTCTTGCTCTATCACTCTGTCTTTCTTTCTCTGTCTCTCGCTCCCTCCCTCCTCTGTCTCTCTTGCTGTCTTGCTCTATCACTCTGTCTCTGTCTCTGTCTCTCTCTCTCTCTCTCTCTCACTCTCTTCTCTGTCTCTGTTGCACTCTCTCTTGCTCTCTCTCTCTCCCTCTCTCTCTTCCTCCTCTCTCTCTTGCTGTCTTGCTGTCTTGCTCTATCACTCTGTCTCTCTCTCTCTCTCTCCCCCTCTCTTTCTCTGTCTCTCGCTCTATCTCTCACTCTCTTCTCTGTCTCTGTTGCACTCTCTCTTGCTCTCTCTCTCTCCCCCTCTCTCTCTCTCTCCGTCCTGTCTCTCTTGCTGTCTTGCTCTATCACTCTCTTTCTCTTTCTCTTTCTCTTTCTCTTTCTCTTTCTCTTTCTCTTTCTCTTTCTCTTTCTCTTTCTCTTTCTCTCCCTCCCTCCCTCCCTCCCTCCCTCCCTCCCTCCCTCCCTCCCTCCCTCCCTCCCTCCCTCCCTCCCTCCCTCCCTCCTCTGTCTCTCTTGCTGTCTTGCTCTATCACTCTCTCTCTTTCTCTGTCTCTCGCTCCCTCCCTCCCTCCCTCCTCTGTCTCTCTTGCTGTCTTGCTCTATCACTCTGTCTCTCTTTCTCTGTCTCTCGCTCCCTCCCTCCCTCCTCTGTCTCTCTTGCTGTCTTGCTCTATCACTCTGTCTCTCTTTCTCTGTCTCTCGCTCCCTCCCTCCCTCCTCTGTCTCTCTTGCTGTCTTGCTCTATCACTCTGTCTCTCTTTCTCTGTCTCTCGCTCCCTCCCTCCTCTGTCTCTCTTGCTGTCTTGCTCTATCACTCTGTCTCTGTCTCTCGCTCTCTCTCTCTCACTCTCTTCTCTGTCTCTGTTGCACTCTCTCTTGCTCTCTCTCTCCCTCTCTCTCTTCCTCCTCTCTCTCTTGCTGTCTTGCTCTATCACTCTGTCTCTCTTTCTCTGTCTCTGTTGCACTCTCTCTTGCTCTGTCTCTCTCTCTCTCTCTCTCTCTCACACTGTCTCTCTGTTTCTTTCTGTCTGTCTCACATAAACCATGTCTTTGTTTTCCTCATTTAAAAAGGCATTATACATCAGCTTATATAAATACAGCACAGAACAATAGGCGCCTGCTGCAATCCTTCTCTGATCCTCATAGAGAGAGAGAGAGAGAGAGAGCACAGGAAAAGAGTCAGACTGAATCACAGACATGAGGGGGGAAATTGATCAACAGTAACCTGTTTTTCCTGAAATATCAGACAACTCCTCAAGTGTTGTCCATCTAATCCAGCAAAGACGAACCCAAGAAGCTGGACAAGAGCCAAAGTTGGCAGTAGCCTACTTATTTAAATACTCATATAAAAATCGACTTGCTGGGTCAATTACCAAAATCGATAGGAGTACAGATAAACCAAAACTAAAAATGCAGAGCTTTAGCTGAAAATAGTTATTATCGTGTGTTATTTTGTTTATAACGCTTTACTTAGCCCCTTTGCAGTGTTATTTCTCCTAGTCTAAACATTACATCATGAATAACTAACTTACTGAAACTCCAAAGGATCCACAGCAGTGGTGTCAGTCCGCCCAGGTGAGAGGTCATTCTCCCCGGTTCGGTGGAGTGGTCCGCCCGCCTTGATAGATCTGGAGACAGCTAGAGGTTTGTGGTCTATTCTGATGCTGGAATTTGTTGTGACATTGGTCCAATTTCCACTTAACTTCCGTTTATGATCTTATCCCAGACAGTGAACTTTCTTTCATCCAGTGTCTAATCCAAGACAGGAATGTAAAAAAAAACGTCTAGGCTAAAAGTAGTATAGATCCTCAGATTTAGCCAAAATTTATGATTCGACCATGTCTGGCTTGTTGTTGTTATTCCAACAAAAGTTGTTCTCTCTCAATGTGAAAAGTGCTGCCTATTCCTTTCTTTGCATTTTGGAAAAGTAATTGATTCCTAGTGAAATGCACAAATGATGTTCTGTTTCTTTGACACAATCACACCATATTCTGGCTTCTCAAAAGTAGGAGCGGTTACCTGTTTTCTTGAGTACACCTGTTACAAGCACGCTCTCGCTCTCTCGCGGTCTCTGACACACACACACACACACACCTAGGAAGTCACCTTTCCAGTTTAGTTAAAGCAACAGACAGTTATTTTCAGGCCTTTACATGCAGCCTTCCACAAGGCTCAACCGGGAGGTGAAATGATGTAGGCACAGTACACAGGCCCTCTAGATGGAGTAGCCTAAACAACTTGTCTCGATATCAAAGATACAAAGATACATCTATCTATCTACAATCTACATCATGAACTACATCTATCAATGTAGACAGCAGAAAATGGTTGTTGACATCTACATAGGTGTGGTAACTATTAATTGCAGACGTAAAGAGTTGAAGCTTAAGCAAAATGGCTCCATTCTGGCTCTGACAGAACGACGTCTCTACTGAAGGGGTTACAGAAGAAGTAAAACAGGTATCTGTCTACCTCTAAAACAGTTAAGTTAAAACCCCTCAGGCACTTTCAGTTGGGTAAATTGACCCCCCCTTCCTTTTTTCTCTCTCTCTCATAGGGCGGCGCACAATTGGCCCAGCATCGTCCGGGTTAGGGGAGGGTTTGGCCAGGGTAGGCCGTCATTGTAAATAAGAATTTGTTCTTACCTGACTTGCCTAGTTAACTAAAGGTTCAATTTTGTTCTCCAGTACAGTTGCCAAGACATGTTTCATAATTCGACATCTTTTTGAGTTTGCATGTTCAGGTCATGTTTAGGTCAACTGTTGTCCTGTTTTTCTACAGTGTGTAATAAATTAGTGTAAGTAAGATATGTGAATGTAGAATGTTGGAGCAAGTGTAATTACATTACATATCTATTACACAGGTACAAGAGCAACTTAATAAACAGTTACCATATATGTTTTGCTATGTTTTCACTTTCAGTTAAGTGAGGCTAAAGTAGCTGTTACAGTATCATTGTTTGTTAACTACATCAGACATTGCATTGGGCTATGCAGATAACCCCACCCCATTGTTTTTCTGTGAATGTGCAGAGACACCCACAAAACTTAGCAGTGGCCACAGGATGTGACTCGGACAGTGTGTGATCAGTTGTCATGGCATTGGTGTAAAGGAAATCAACCTCTGAAATAGCTATGAGAAACTGTGAAAAAGAAGAGCAAGATACCACAGACCCGTCATTTTGATATTTTATTAGAATGTATTATAAAAGCACCATAGAAGCTTTGAAAATACCTAAAGTACACCCAGAACACAAGTCTCAAGAGTAAAAAAGGGGTATATTATTTGCTAAAACTGTATATTGATCTATATGGAAAACTATTAGAAAATACCTCAAGTACACCCAGAACACAAATCTCGAGTAAAAAAGGGGTATATTATTTGCTAAAACTATATATTGATCTATATAGAAAAATATTAGAAAATACCTAAAGTACACCCAGAACACAAATCTCGAGTAAAAAAGGGGTATATTATTTGCTAAAACTGTATATTGATCTACATGGAAAAATATTTGAAAACACCAAAAACATCAATCTCAAGCTAAATCTAAGAAACTTTAGTATAAGTAGCATACAAAGAAGACATACACTGTCAAAAGTGGGGCATTTTTACCCACAGCTCAACTTCCCCTTTAATCTTCTCACATTTCTCTCTCTTACGACACATACAAAGGAGGTTCACACATACGCAAGTAAATGTTCAAAAATTTATACATTTTCTCTCAAACCGTTAAAAGCTATGTTAAATAAAATACGTAAGAGGCCTGGGAAATTCTTGGAGACAAAAGTGATTTGACAGATGACTTCTTCAACTCTTCACCCTCTGCTACTTCAATCTTTTCTTCTGACCGATGGTCTCATAGGTATCCGCAGCATGAGGGGTTAGACCCTGAGATAGAGAGACAGGGAGAGAGTAAATATATCAGGAAGCAAGGCCCTACAATTTAAACTCCACATATTGACTGAGATAACCTTCACCATCACACATTCATTATCACCATCATCATCATCAACTCACCGTATAGATACCCTCCTCCGCTTTCTGTGTCAGAGTAAAAGAGGAAATCCATTAGGAAAAAACACAAGTGTGTGTGTTTGTTTTTTTAGGCAGTGTGTGAGATTAGCCATTTGGTTTAATGTTAAATGTTAGC
Organism: Oncorhynchus kisutch; assembly: GCF_002021735.2. NCBI lineage: Eukaryota > Metazoa > Chordata > Actinopteri > Salmoniformes > Salmonidae > Oncorhynchus > Oncorhynchus kisutch. The sequence continues at coordinate 21,327,106 of NC_034189.2, read as the reverse complement.
CTGGAAATCACCCTCTGCCCCCAACCCACTGTAAAGCTGTAGGGCAGTAAATGTGTCTGTCTGCGTTATACAGGACTAAATAAATGGATTGCATATATCACGTTACATCGATTTGACCCCCAGCCAACTGCAAGGTCTAGTTTCTATGTATCTGGGCATCATGGGGTCTTGTTTAATGGAGTTGGATGTAGATCATGTTACAGTGCGTTTCTCACCGGTGGCTTTTCTGTCCCAGCGCCAGTCACCGGAACCATCTGTGGGAAAAACTGAGTGTTGAGAGATAGATGGGGTAAGAACTTGGTAGAGACAGAAAGAGGAAACTGAAACAACCCCCTAGCCTCAGGGACTTTAGGCACTTAGATCTGAAAGGATCAGATGGGTAGGATAGGTATAAGCAATATGGTGAAATTTACACCAAACCTTTCAGCGCACAAGGTGGAGCTACTATCATATTGTTTATACCCATGGTCATACTGTATTGCACATAAGTATAAAGACTGATCTAAAAACCTATCTTTCAGATCTACACAAAATGCCAGTTACAGTTGTCGTGGCTATTGGATAGGGTATAATAATATTACATTAGGTGGGTGCTTATATTTGTCCTATCTCACACATGTATAAGTGTGTATTATACACGTGTGAATTGGCCATGTCTTTTTTTGCACAACTCCCCCTGATGCACCCTCTGAGAGTGGGTATAGCAAGAAAGAGATCAAAGAGAATTTAGGGAGGCAGGGAAAGAGGGGGATTGGGGAAAAGAAGGACAGAAAGGCAGCTGTACCTTGAGCCTGCAGTAGAGCACGGTGAGGATGATACCGTACAGAAACAAGATACCGTCCAGGATATAGCAGATCTGAGACTCACCCAGGGCCGCTGAGAACAGAGGAGAACACTTTCTATTTACAGGCCAGCCCTCTTGAGGTTTGACCACCATTTGTCATTTAGCAAACTCTCTTATCCAGAGTGACTTAGTCTGGGCATAAAATTAAGGTAGGTAAAAACGACCGTATAATATCACAGTTATTGCAAGTGACCTCCAGTAACCAGGGTTGGGAGTAACGGATTACATGTAATCCGTTACATGTAAAAGGTTACAAAAAACAGTAACTGTAATCCATTATATTACCAGCAAAAATAATGTAATCATATTACAGATACTTTTGAAAAACTAGAAGATTACTTCGAAGATTACTTTTCAATTCAGAAAGGATGTTTGCAAAAAAAATATCTTTGACACTTCTTTTTTGACATTCAAATCAGCATTGAAAAAAGGCAGCAAGTTTAAGTTTGTTCCACCTGAGCGAGTCTGACCACAAATCAGAGACCACTATGATGACACCGCAAATGTGTTTGATGGATCGCGGGAAAAGAGCAGGAATAGGTTTTTGTAGACTATAGTCCAAACTATGTCTTCCAATTGTGAGACCACTGTTGGCATCCAAAGATTATCCAACTTGAATAAACGCATGGAGGTAAGGATGACAGCAGTGCTGTAGTCTACAGTGATACGGATATCACTTATCATTGATATCTACATTGCGCATTGATGTGAATCTTGATGTGCTCTCTCATTTAGCTATTTGCGCTTTACGGATTGTGGCTGTTGTGGATGCCTGTTCACAAATCTAAATGTGCATTTGAATCCAATAATGATTGAATTCAAGAAGTTTAAACTGCCTATCAATAATTATTTTTGAAACCAGTGGACAGCCAGTGAAAAATGTGCTCTTGCAACAGCTGCATAGTGCGGATCCCAGCCAATGGAATAAAAGTGAGGCTTTTATTATTATTGCTCAATCTAATTCATGCTGATAAAAAAAATCCATAGACCTAATGGACACATGCTCAAACTCGTATGCTTTTCATAGTCTTAAAAGGGGCAATCTGTAGTTGCTATATCCAGTTTGGGATTTATAAATTATATATATTAATGTAAGGATATAATTGAAGTACAAAGCAATGCGTTATAGAAGAAGCTTACATAATAAACCCATAAAGTAAAATTTAACATCCATCTATGGCCAGCTATGTAAACTTTAACATTAATTTATCCTGCAATAGATGTCGTTCAATTGGTAACATATTTGTGTCTTCTTCTAATGCCTCTTAAGGGAAAGTCATTTAAAAGTGACTGAATGTAATCAGATTACGTTACTGAGTTTGGTTAATCCAAAAGTGGCATTACTGATTACAATTTTTGGACAGATAACTAGTAACAGATTACATTTAGAAAGTAACCTACCCAACCCTGCCAGTAGCCTTAGTCTATCATGCAAATCTCAAGGTTATCTTTCATTACCCGTTTGGTTGTTACCTATCTACTTCTATCCACACCATGTCAAAAAGGATCTTGGCTAATAAATGTTCCTTTTTCAGAACCCTCTTTCAAAAGATAATTCGTAAAAATCCAAATAACTTCAAGATCTTCATGGTAAAGGGTTTAAACACTGTTTTCCATGCTTGTTCAATGAACCATAAACAATTAATGAACATGCACCTGTGGAGCGTTCGTTAAGACACTAACAGTTTACAGACGGTAGGCAATTAAGGTCACAGTTGTGAAAACTTAGGACACTGAAGAGGCCTTTCTACTGATTCTGAATAACACCAAAAGAAAGATGCCCAGGGTCCCTGCTCATCTGCTTGAACGTGCCTTAGGCATGCTGCTGCAAGGAGGCATGAGGACTGCAGATGTAGCAAGGGCATTAAATTGCAATGTCCGTACTGTGAGACGCCAAAGACAGCACTGCTCATTCTGTGCGTGATTTCCTGCAAGACAGGAATGTCAGTGTTCTGCCATGGCCAGCGAAGAGCCTGGATCTCAATCCCATTGAGCACGTCTGGGACTTGTTGGATCAGAGGGTGAGAGCTAGGGCCATTCCCTCCAGAAATGTCCAGGAACTTGCAGGTGCCTTGGTGGAAGAGTGGGGTAACATCTCACAGCAAGAACTCGCACATCTGGTGCAGTCCATGAGGAGGAGATGCACTGCAGTACTTAATGCAGCTGGTGGCCACACTAGATACTGACTGTTACTTTTGATTTAGACCCCCTCTTTGTTCAGGGACACATTATTCAATTTCTGTTAGTCACATGTCTGTGGAACTTGTTCAGTTTTTGTCTCAGTTGTTGAATCTTATGTTCATACAAATATTTCCACATGTTAAGTTTGCTGAAAATAAAAGCAGTTGACAGTGAGAGGACGTTTCTTTTTTTGCTGAGTTTGTCATTCTGTACTGACAAGTAGGCTTTGATCATCGTCATAGCACAAATTTGTCAGCAAAGCGGACACCCTAATCTTATAGGAGTGGCTATACAGTATATGCGAAATCAACCCTTGTGGCATTATATTCACTAAATATCAGTATCCACCCAAGAATTTAGGTTTTGGTTATAGACGTGGGCATAAGCCAAAGTAAACATGTATCTGTTGCAAAGCTTACCCTGGGCTCAGACCATTTACAGTAAATAATATGTGGCTTCACTTTAACCTGACTCAACTGATTGCAAAGCCCCCAGAGATTAATGTAAAAAACAAAATTCCAGCAACTCTTCACTGATTGACCTAATTCTGACAAGTACTTGTCCAGTGGTGTCTTTGCTAATGATCTGTGATCTTTGTCCTATTGCATGTATTGGAGACGGCAAACAGATTAACACTGACACTCGTATAATTATGAAGAGACATTTAACATGTTTTTCTTCATGAAAGTATTACTCTGAATGTTTCTCTATCAGCTGCATGCCTGACCCTGAATTAGATCTAGAATTGTTCTCATCTATTTGAATATCTCTGGCTGACAAACACACTTCCTTTAAACACAGAGTAAAACATGATAAATGCTTGGTTCTCTAAAGAACTTTCCGATGTTATGAGAAATCAGGCCTTGGCCAAGGCTAGAAAAACTGACCGTGTAGCTGATTGGCAGTTTTTCAGGCAGTTGAGAAATAGATGCACTTCCTCAATCAAGAAAGCTAAATCTAGCTACTTTCTAAATTCTTAGACTCTGCTGGTGATCTGTCTACATTTTGGAAAACGGTCAAATGTACTGAAGGAAATTCCTTTCCATCATTACTGAGAAAAATTAGACAAGTGTTTCAGCATTTAATATATATTTTTTAAATTTGAAATAAATGGTGGTTTAACCGACCCAGGTCAGCCGGGCAACTGCCTACCCCTCTCCAGTTGGCTCGATGGAAGTTCCATCAACTTCAAGTAAACCTTTTCATGTCAACAACTTTCTTCTTGTGATGTGCTCGATGGCTTGCGCAAGATTGATGTGATTTTTTTTAATGGTGCTGCTTTGCTTGATCCTTTCTTGCTGCAGCTTTCTGCTCCTCTGATTTTTACCTTACAATTATTTCTGGTACCATCCCTAGGGTCTGGAAGGTGGCCCATATACTCCCCCTTCACAAACGTGGTGACCCATGTGACATAAATAATTATTACACAGCTCATTCAAATAACCAACTCATCAAGCTTTGATTACTTGAATCAGCTGTGTAGTGTTAGGTGGAAAAACCAACATGTGCCAGAACCGAGTTTGGGAAACCATGCAGTACACATCATTGCATTTTTGTATTAGAATGTAGGCTGGCCTACCTTGTAGATCAGTGCATTATGCTCTTGCATAAACTTCCACCATACCGTAACCCATTGTTAAGTTATAGATGCTCAGGGATGGCTATGTCTGGAAACCTCTTCAATCTCCACTGAGTTAGGTAGATCTTCCTTTAGGTCGTTTTGCACCTTATGTGGAATGATCGAAAATACACTTTAAAATGGAAAGAATTGGTGCCTCTAGGGCATTTCAGACAGTTGCTAGGGGACCTTTTTACTGCTTGTTGTGTATTGTGCATAACATGTATTTTAATGTTTATATGAATGTGTCGTGTAATGTCTTCATTATATTTTGTGGGTTCATCTGGAAAAGAGATCGTGGTCTCAGCATTGACTTCCTGTCAAAATAAAGCTAGATAGTTAGTGATAGCATTATGTATGAAAATGTCAGCACCTAGTTCTTCCTCTGTCGCAAGTGTAAAAAAGAGGACCGATGTGGCAATGGCTTCGCTTCTGCTTTCACAGAAATGGCCCTGAACTACATGTAGATTTTTCTCTCTCCATCATACAATGATTTTGCCCTCTAAAGAATGATAGAATCACCTGTCCTACACTTATATTTTAAAAAACAAGCACATTTTGCATCAAACACTGATCTAAAATAAATCTATAAATAAAACCAGGTTAAAAAACATCATGAGTAAAACCATTTACAGACAGCTATTTCTACTATGATTTCCTTAATTTTGGGGAAGGATACAGTAACATGTCACCCACTTCAATAATTATTGAAACATGTCGTTACAGGGTTTCTATGAACAAAAAATTGTCAATAATTCATATTACCAAATAAAAGTTCAATGAGTTCCAAAGAGATTACATTTTCAAATATTTTTACTGAATACCCGACATATGCTCTGAGATCTGATCTTAACCATAGGACTCAACCATGATTCTTTATCATTCACAATATTTAGTCCAGTGTGGGACTAGATTTAGTTGCAATTACAACTAAACAGCAACTGTTTTGCTCATTTCTCATCATGTTAATCCCAGACATACATTTTCATAACCAAGGTCAATACCAATCAGCGGTTATAGTATCAAACTCCATACTCACTAGCACTGCCAAAGCTCATCCACAGAGGAAGAGCTGAAAGAACTAGGAATCTGCCTCCCATCACAGCAACAGGTATACAAAAGGACACAGCAACAGATTATTTTTTACTGGACGTCTGACTTCTCAGTCAGTAAAAAGCATGTAGGTTGAGCAGGGCTGAAGAGTTAGTGGTTTGAGGTGATGACGTAGTGTTGCAAAGAAAGCCAGGGTAAAGCAGGGGGGGGGGGAAGTTGTGGTCGAGCTCAGTCCATTTAGTTTTGTGCAACAGGGCATTTCGAGATAAAAAAATTCTGAAGTGCTTACAGTATATTTCTATTTCAAGAGACTAACCATGAGAAAATTACACTATTTGACAGATCAGTAAAAATAGTTATTAGTTTTATCATTGAAGTGGCACAGTTAATGAGCTTGTCACTACAGATCATATAAATAATACACTATGTGAGGATACGGACAGAGCCTTCATCTGAGACAGATTGTGAAGACCGAAAGGGGAGAAATCCTCTTGAGGGGAACCATTGTTATCAACACAAGTCTTTTGTTTTAACTTAACGGTCAACTTCTCCAAACACAATGTCCTGGGTTCCTGTCACAAGAGGAAAAACAATAAAATCCTTTGTTAAACCTCAATCATACATTAACCATAAATATTTGAACAGGAATTACACAAATAGAATTGCTGTATGAGTTATAAGTATACTGATAATCAATGGTTTCACTGATAATGTAAGGGTCATGTTCAGCAAGGATACTTTTTGGGGAAACAGAGGGTTACTACATGAACTTGTCCTATAACAGATTGTTTTTCCATTGCAACACATTTTGCTGCGATGTGCTCTACTGAACACGACCAAGTAGAAACATGTCTTACCAATAATGGCCACCACATCAGCCAGCATGTGTCCTTTAGCCATCATATCCAGGGCAGCATGGGGAAGACATCACAAAACTATTAACCAACTATCAACCCATTACAGTCTACAAGAGGGGAGGGGGGGATGCTACTAAGCTATTTGGAATTGTTTTAGAAGGTCACACCAAGGATCATTTTGCTATTTGATTTTGCTATTTTGAAGTATCAAAAGAAAATATTAAAAAAAAAATATTAGATGAAAAATATGGATTTGGCCTTACTGCCTTTCGCCCATATAAACGCCTAGAATAACAAATTCACTACATGGAACAACAGATAGATTTTATTTTTTGGGGGCGGGGGAACTAAAGGAAGTTTGTTTTGAAGTGTCTGTCCTATATCTGAGAGATATATAAAGTATAAGAACACACACACACATACACATGTTTAACCCCTTATTCTTTTGCACTAAACAGACTCCATTTTTTAAAACTGGTACTGGGGGACCTTCAGACAATTCTTGTGAGGCCTGTGGGTGTCCTAGAGCAAAACAACATACATGTACATGTTGGGGAAAGTCTCACCTTTCCACAAATTAGTGTGTAGCCCAAACGCAAAGGACAAAAGTTGGCAGATCATCTGTACAGACTTCAGACGAGTCCCAAGACGCGTGTGGGTGGGGTCGTAGAGCAAAACTGAGAACACTATTGTGTTCGTGAGTCTCATCTACCCATAAAGGGGTCATAATAGTTTTCTAGGCCAAACCAACAATTTCACGATAAGACCGATCTTTGGGATGTCTCATGGTCTGACAAACCTTGATGTTGCTTTGGCACCTTCCACTGCAGTTGCGGAAGGCCGACACGGTGGATTAAGACGCAACCCATGCAAAAACAGATCTCTCTACTTTAGACAGAATTTAACAGGGATTTGTTCAATTATGCTAATTCGATGTTAGCGGGGCAGGGACATCGACTCTAAGGGGAATGAACTATAAGTAGCCTTGAGGAAGTAGTTTAACACATTGAATAATTTAATAACTACATTGAACAATGCGGGGTGTGAAGTCTAAGTGTGTGAGTGTGCATGCGTAGTTTAAACTCCGGTACCAGATGAGAATCCTGGAGCTTTGATTTTGCAGCGGTAGGGCCTGCTGGAGCCGCCAGACACCAGATACACACCAAACTCTCCCTGAACGAGACAGGAGATTGCATTACACAACAGCCCCCACCTAAAGCACATTACATTCAATGTCTTCATCTACCTAAACAGGGACGACAGATTAGAATTAGCCAGCTGGTTAGATCTGGTACATTGTACCTGGCTGTCAAATACATGTAATATCTGCAATAAAGGACACAATATTGTGTTTGATCTATCGGCATCATATGACCTACAAAATGGACCAGGTGAAGGAGAATCTCACCATTAGTAATGGTAAACTGCACTTATCAAATAGCCTCAGTATTTGAGGATAGGTGAAATACAGAGAGCGTCTCAAATCTGTTATATCCATGTCTGTCTGAGGAAGGGAGGGCTTACCTTGGGTGCTTCTACTGCCGTATATGTAGACCCTGTATATGGGGCACCTGGTAACCCTCTGTGTACAGCTTAAAGTGATGGATCAGAGACTCCATGGACATCTAACATGGGAACATAATTAAACCACCATTACAGCTGATGTTAATACTTATATAATAGACTCAATGTGCAACACTCCACCGTACACATAGAAATCAGGGCTTATAAAGTTTGACTATAGAGTAAAGCGGATATAGTCTGAGGATGATCTAAAATGTCCTAAAATAAAACCTTTTTTTCCTGCAGTTTTCCTGGGTTTTTCGAAAGGCACTTTAAATCCAATGCATTTTTATTCCAAATAAAATTTCAGCCATTAAATGAGTCTCACCTTCATCTCAGATCTCTTGGGCGGGGCCACCTTGGCGCCATCCACTTTGATCTCTCCTGCTGGCATCTTGAGGGCCTCGATCATGATCCTGAGACTGCCTCATCTCCTCCACCCTGCACAGGTACCTGACCAATGCCAAGGAGGAAAGGAAGGAGATGTAAAAAAATTAATAATAATTCTGTCAATAAAATGTGATGTATATAAAAATCACATTTTGACAGATACCAGTTAGATATGTAGATGGGGGAAAGGGGGATTGTTGAACCACTACTTCCAGTGACATACAGTACCAGTCAAAAGTTTGGACAAACCTACTCATTCAATGGTTTCTTTATTTTATATATACATTATATTTGAGATATAATAGTGAAGACATCAAAACTATGAAATAACACATGGAATCATGTAGTAACCAAAAAACGTGTTAAACAAATCCAAATATATTTTAGATTCTTCAAAGTAGACAACTTTTACCTTGACAGCTTTGCACACTCATGGCACGCTCTCCACCAGCTTCACCTGGAATGCTATTCCAACAGTCTTGAAGGAGTTCCCACATATGGTGAGAACTTGAGAACTTTCCTTCACTCTGCAGTCCATCTCATCCCAAACCATCTCAATTGGGTTGAGGTGGGGTGAATGTGGAGGCAAGGTCATCTGATGCTGCACTCCATCACTCTCCTTCTTGGTCAAATAGCCCTTACACAGCCTGGAGGTGTGTTTTGGGTCATAGTCCCACTAAGCGCAAACCAAATGGGTTGGCGTATCGCTGCAGAATGCTGTGGTAGCCATGCTGATTAAGTGTGCCTTCGATTCAAAAATAAAAAAATCAGTGTCACCAGCAAAGCACCCCCACATCTCCTCCTCCATGCTTCACAGTGGGAGCCAGACATGCGGAGATCATCCGTTCACCTACTCTGCATATCACAAAGACAAGGCGGTTGGAACCAAAAATCTCAAATTTGAACTCATCAGACCAAAGGACAGATTTCCACAGGTCTAATGTCCATTGCTCATGTTTCTTGGCCCAAGCAACTCTTCTTCTTATTGGTGTCCTTTAGTAGTGGTTTCTTTACAGCAATTTCGACCATGAAGGCCTGATTCACGCAGTCTCCTCTGAACAGTTGATGTTGAGATGTGTCTGTTACTTGAACTCTGAAGCATTTATTTGGTATGCAATCTGAGGTGCAGTTAACTCTAATGAAATTATCCTATGCAGCAGAGGTAACTCAGGGTCTTCATTTCCTGTGGCGGTCCTCATGAGAGTCAGTTTCATCAAAGCGCTTGATGGTTTTTGCAACTGCACTTGAAGAAATTTTTTAAGTTCTTGACATTTTCCAGATTGACTGTTCACGCCCGACTAGCATTACCCCCTTGATGGTCCCGACCTAGAATATGTGGATATCTGTAAGTATCTAGGTATCTGGCTAGACTGTAAACTCTCTTTCCAGACTCATATCAAACATCTCCAATCTAAAATCAAATCTAGAGTTGGCTTTCTATTCCGCAACAAAGCCTCCTTCACTCACGCCGACAAACTTACCATAGTAAAACTGACTATCCTACCGATCCTCGACGATGTAATCTACAAAATAGCTTCCAATACTCTACTCAGCAAACTGGATGCAGTTTATCACAGTGCCATCTGTTTTGTTACTAAAGCACCTTATACCACCCACCACTGCGACCTGTATGCTCTAGTCGGCTGGTCCTCGCTGCATATTCGTCGCCAGACCCACTGGCTCCAGGTCATCTACAAGTCCATGCTAGGTAAAGCTCCGCCTTATCTCAGTTCACTGGTCACGATGGCAACACCCACCCGTAGCACGCGCTCCAGCATGTGTATCTCACTGATCATCCCTAAAGCCAACACCTCATTTGGCCGCCTTTCCTTCCAGTTCTCTGCTGCCTGTGACTGGAACGAATTGCAAACATCGCTGAAGTTGGAGACTTATCTCCCTCACCAACTTTAAACATCTGCTATCTGAGCAGCTAACTGATTGCTGCAGCTGTACATAGTCCATCGGTAAATAGCCCTCCCAATTTACCTACCTCATCCCCCATACTGTTTTTATTTATTTACTTTTCTTCTCTTTTGCACACCAGTATCTCTACCTGCACATGACCATCTGATCATTTATCACTCCAGGGTTAATCTGCTAAATTGTAATTATTCGCCTACCTCCTCATGCCCTTTGCACACAATGTATATAGACTATTTTTTTCTACTGTGTTATTGACTTGTTAATTGTTTACTCCATGTGTAACTGTGTTGTTGTCGGTTCACACTGCTATGCTTTATCTTGGCCAGGTTGCAGTTATAAATGAGAACTTGTTCTCAACCAACCTACCTGGTTAAATAAAGGTGAAATAAAAATAATAAAAAAGTAATGGACTGTCATTTCGCTTTGCTTATTTGAGCTGTTCGTGTCATAATATGGACTTGGTATTTGACCAAATAGGGATATCTTCTGTATATCCCCCTACCTTATCACAACACAACTGATTGGCTCAAACGCATTAAGGAAACAAATTCCACAAATTAACAAGGCACATCTGTAAATTTAAATGCAATTCAGTGCCTACCTCATGAAGCTGGTTGAGAGATTGCAAAGAGTGTGTAAAGCTGTCATCAAGGCAAAGGGTGTCTACTTTGAAGAATCTCAAATATAATGTATATATAAAATATATATATTTTGATTAACACTTTTTTGGTTACTACATGAATCCACGTTGTTATTTCATAGTTTTATATCTTCACAATACTTAGACAGCAGCATACCCCCCCTGCAATCTACTGCTGGCTAGCTTCTGAAGCTAAGCAGGGTTGGTCCTAGTTTGTCTCTGGATGGGAGTCCAAATGCTGCTGGAAGTGGTGTTAGAGGGCCAGTAGGAGGCACCATTTCTTCTGGTCTACAAAAACATCCCAATGCCCCAGGGCAGTGATTGGGGACATTGCCCGGTGTAGGGTGCCATCTTTCAGATGGGATGTTAAACGGGTGTCCTGACTCTGTGGTCACTAAAGATCCCATGGCACTAATTGTAAGAGTAGGGGTGTTAACCCTGGTGTCCTGACTAAATTCCCAATCTAGCTCTCATACCTAATCATCCCCAGCTTACAATTGGCTCATTCATCCCTGTAACTATTCCCCAGGTTGTTGCTGTAAATGAGAATGTTTTCAGTCAACTTAACTTCGGGTTAAAGCGGGTTAAAAGAAGAGGCTGACAGAGAGGAAAATAGGAGTTACCTGTCATAGCAGTCTCCCTTACTGCCAATGGGGATGTCAAACTCCACCTCGTCATACTTGTCATAGGGCTGAGACTTCCTCAGGTCCCACTTGATGCCTGAACCCCTCAGCATCACACCACTGACAGACAAGCAGAGTTAGTTACAGATGTCATTAGGTTTTCAACTGTTTGAGAGTAAGAGAGTGCATATATACACACACTACCGTTCAAAAGTTTGGGTCACTTAGAAATGTCCTTGATTTCCATTGGCCACTGCCTAGAAGGCAGCTTCATTAAATAGTACCCGCAAAACACCAGTCTCAACGTGAAGAGGCGACTCCAGGATGTTTGCCTTCTAGGCAGAGTTCCTCTGTCCACTGTGTGTTCTTTTGCCCATCTTGATCTTTTATTGGCCAGTCTGAGATATGGCTTTTTCTTTACAATCCCGGAGTCACCTCTTCACTGTTGACGTTGAGACGGGTGTTTTGCAGGTACTATTTAATGAAGCTGCCAGTTGAGGACTTATGAGACGGGTGTTTTGCAGGTACTATTTAATGAAGCTGCCAGTTGAGGACTTATGAGGCGCCTGTTTCTCAAACTATTGCTTCTTTAAAATCAGCACAACAAACTTGGATTAGCTAACACAACGTGCCGGCTGCTGATAGCAGCCATCTGTACACCTATGTAGATAACCCATTAAAAATCTGCCGTTTCCAGCTACAATAGTAATTTACAACATTAACGTCTACACTGTATTTCTGATCAATTTGATGTTATTTTAATGGGCAAAAATGTGCTTTTCTTTCAAAAACAAGGACATTCCTAAGTACCCCCAAACTTTTGAATGGTAGTGTAGAGAGATATATATAAATACACAATAAAAACATGCCTGATACAGAAGAGTCTAAACATGCATCATGTACATTACAAGCCAGGACACTGATGCAAGTTACTTTCAGCCAATTTTCATATCCGCTGCACATACCTTACAGTCTCTAGGTGTGCTATAACAGGGTAGCAACTACATACCTGCAGGTAGGTCTTGTACTCAATGAGTTTCTCTGTGCCGCGGTGCAGCAGGCCCACATGGGGATCACACTTCTTCATCGACTCCCCGCTGATGTCAAGCACCAGACGCAGCACGCCGTGGGCAGCGGGGTGCTGGGGCCCAAAGTTAATGGTCAGGTTAGACACCACCTTCTCCATAGGAGCATCTTTATCTGTAGAGAGAAAGAGTGGTTGAGAGAAGAGTCAGCCACTCTTGGAGGACAGTGGAAGTTGATAAGAAAGATTATTGTTAAAAAGTAAAACCAATGCGTTTCGGCTCTTGGCCTTCATCAGGGATTTGCAGATTGAGAGGTTGCAGAGGGGCTAGTTGGTTTGGAATTCATGCATACGAGTTGAGATAAAGCTATATGTAGAACGACTATCATAAAGTAACAGCGTATGACATGGAATGACTAAATCTATAATAAAGTGATTAAGTCACAGGCTGTGTTTAGAAACCACTGACAACCACTTTGACTAAGTGCAAATGGTTCAATGAAATAGGAGGCAATAAAATACAACTACCATACATATCAATATTTGGTCTCTACCTAAATAACTAGCCTATTCATAGGGGCATACCATTCCATGGTGGGGGGGACCCATTTCTCAGTGATGGCGCTGGGATACATCACCGCCCCGGCATACTGCTCCGTCCACTCCACATCTGGCTGCCATTGTTTCTGTTTAGAAGAAAAGAACAAGCAACCATGATGTGTCAATAGGGAATCAGTACTGTTTCTAGCCAGTGTCTAACCTACAAAGGCTCTTGAGGTAAGCCAACTCAGTCTTGAGCAACCACAAGTGCCAAGGAAACACCTCGTAATGATGACAGAGGTCAGGGTTGGGCATTATTACACTCTAGGTCAGCCAAAACAGACAGGTCACTAATCACATTTCACACAGCAGGGGTAGGCAGGGTCCATAGCCTAATTGTCAAGGCACAAACGTATGAAACATACTCCCTGCTTGAAAAGCCTGAACTGTTTCAAGTTGCTGTCTTACACGTATTGATGTTTGACTCTGAAGTGTTGTTGACCTCAATGATGTAAATGGAACTTCACATAACTTCAGCTAAGTAGCTAACGTTAGCTAAACGTGTTGTTGTTGAGTAACGTTAGCTAACTAGAACAAGTCAAGGTGGACAGCTAGCTAGCCTGGAATTCAGACCTGTTTGGTGCCAACATTCCAATCCCTGTGCAATGTTTTTCAGACGACAGTGAAAATAATGCATTTCATTTGCTTCAGCACATTAACAAATTGTTAGGTACTATGCTAGCTAATTAGTTCACTAGCAAGATGACAAGCCGGCCACGAATGTGCTGCTATTAACTCAAAATCCACATGATTCGGCTAAATAGCGGACTGAACTCCACCGTGAAGGAAGCTCAAGTAGCTAACCGGTTGGCTAGATAACTGCAGTAACACGCAGTCAAACTTTCAAGCTGTTTAACGTTACAGCAACTATACAACAGTCACGTTTGACATAACATAAGAAACTTAGATCTAGATGTAGGGTGGGCTGTTAAGTCTGACCGAAAAAACAAAACGCTGTTATATGGTGAGCAGGTAAGCCCTATGGACTCATTTTCTAGCTTGCTAATACTAGCGTTAGCTAAAGTAGCGGTTATGTGACAGTATTTTTTTTGTATCCCTGAACGACTTATTTGGATATCATTAACAAGTTAAATTATTATTGCATTAATCAAAAATGTAACATCTCACCTATTTTGCAGGACAGTGCAACCAGGGCTGACCATATTACTATTTAAAATACATTTTGCTGAAGGACGTCCAATTTTGCTAAGCGACCTCAATACTGTCCCCGCCATCTTGGCAGTCATCCTCTGTGGAATGTAAAGCCGACTACAACCCCAAAAGGTGCATTACCGCCACCAATTGGACAGAGTAAAAAAGGTACAAATAAAACCCATACTTGATAGGAAAAACTTAATCCACCAAAAATAAAACAATAAAAACCACACTGACAAAACCAAAACACGTACATTTCTTTATTCCTTCCTTCCTTCAAATCTCAATTCTCAAGCTCTATGACCTGAGAGGGAGGTACTCCGCCAAGAAGTCTTTCAGTCCCATGAACCATTCCGCCGCATCCACAATAATATCTATTTTCTTGGATTTTCTCTCCACTTTGGCAGTGCCATTAATCACCATAGTTAAATTCCTAGGAAGTTTCCCATCTCCTCAAAAGTATCTCTGGCTGTGCAGTGGGCAACAATGATTTTCTTATTTTTTTGGTTTGGGAAGCAAAGATGACAGAGTTATGTTACTGCCACCTATCGTACTAAAATATAATGGAAGTTAAATTGGCGCTAGAAAAATTGTGTGACAATACTCCATAAGAATTTTTATGATAGTGGAAAGAAGTTAAAATTGTTAGTGTTGAAAATTTGACGCTAGTGTATTGTAGAAGTATAACTGTATTTGTAGTAGTAGGATAGAAGCCTTTAGTTGAATAGTAACAGTAGAAATAGTGAATACAGTGACTGTTGCCCAGTAGCAGTGTTGTGCTTTTTCACATGTATATAATATAATTATTAGTACAATTAATGGGTACCGATAAAAGGCTGTCAAATGATTTAAAATCATTAGTAAAGTTAATTGTATTGATTTGCTGTGATTAATCGCATTTTCAGACATTGTTCAAATTTGGCTCTCATTAAAGATGTTTCCATTTATTTAGTTTTTTTTATATTACATTGTGTTGTAGGTAATAATATATGTTGACTGTAGGGGAAAACAAAATAAACTGTATTCTCTGAATTGGAAGTTATCCCATTCCCCTGAAAGCATCACACAATATGGTTAATTTTTATAAAAAACAGTGCTTTTTATTTCTGTAATACTGTGGAAAAATAATTACATACCATTTTTAAAAAATATTGGAGATAATGAACTTAAAAAATGAAAATGTGATTTTTGTTGTACATCTTTTGAACAGTTTTTCTCTGCTACGTTGAACAGTACAATAAGATAAACATTGTATTTCTAAATTCAAAGACACAATAATACAGGATACAGTCCTACCAGAGGTATACAAGTATTGGAACAGGATTGCGAAGAGAAATGATATGGACAGATTAATGCAGCGTTTTCCAAACTCGGTCCTCGGGACCCCAAAGGGGGCACGTTTTGGTTTTTGCACCTAACACTACACAGCTGATTCAAATAATCAAAGCTTGATGATGAGTTGGTTATTTGAATCAGTTGTGTAGTACTAGGGCAAAAACCCAAACATCCGCCCCAGGACCGAGTTTGGGAAATGTTGTATTACTAAAACACTCACACACATAAACACATACAGACATACACACACGCATACAATATTCACACACACACGCAGGTAGAGTACGGTATGTCTATGTGTTACATACACACACAGCCATTCACACATCTATACAAACACTGTACAAATAGATGTGCACACACACACACACACACACACACACACACACACACACACACACACACACACACACACACACACACACACACACACACACACACACACACACACACACACACACACACACTCTCTCTCTCTCCCTTTTGCTCATTCTTTCTTTCACCCATACACATTCACACAATCACACACCATTATATGTCAATACTGTAGAAAAACCTTCATTGCCCCTTTCTATACACATTCTCCTCAGGCCTCGTCATCATGGCTGATTGTGTATGAGTAATGAAAGCGTTTACCACATGTTCCCTAAGGCCACTCTGTTCTAAACCTCTGTACACACCATCTCACTAGCCATGGTCCCAGCTCTGTTTGTTCGCAAGTGTGACAATGACCACAGGAGTAGGCAAGACAGCACAAATAGACCTGGGACCAGGCTACCACATCACCTCTTTCTATTTCAGCAGGGGGCACCAGGCTAAGGCTTATAGCCTGGATCCAAGCTGAATTTGCTATGTTTCATCATATCAATTATGTAGTATATTCATATAAATGGTGTAACAAAGCGATTTCAGTTTGGATCCCAGGCTACCAGGCTTATAGTTCCATATGCCCGGAACTGCCTCAATACCTAAACCCTTGGTAGGCCTAGCAACACACAACACCTGCCAATATAAGGACCTCCTGCATGCTATCTACTGCATAAATGCTTGTAACCCAAGATTTACATCAAAATAAAGAGCAACATGGACACTTGGTAAAAAGGTTCCTGTATATACTCCCCCTTCCTGAATTCTGCCAGTCATCATGGCTGACAGAAACAGGTCCACAAATACTTCTTCATGTTTCTCTTTGTTTGTTGGGGTGAATATCACCCAAACAAATACTAAACCCTCTCAAGTTAGAACATTTTGGTCCACAGACACCTCCTTCACAGAAATATGACAAAAATAATTCAGTAAAATGTTAAAAAATAGAATACAAAGCTCTAGTTTGTTGGTGTGCAAATAAAAACAGACATATATAATACAGCTATAGATATAGATAACGGATGTCTAAGCAATGAATACTGTTTGTAATGCAGTGCAAAACGTACCATGGCCCCACTAACCAGCACCAATGGCGCCAATGAAGTAAAGCATTCTGGGATATATATGTGCTCTAAGATCACTGTATAAAACAACAACCAGCTAAAACAAAATGGCGGACAGTCATTACTCCCCATTGGTTGAGGTTTCTCCCGCTCAACGAACGAGTACCATATTTGATGGTCAATTTCTCCATGATATGCCTTACTTTAATATTTGGCAATCGTATATGGAATAAATTGCCTGTAACACCCCCCCCCCCCTCTCTCGTCACTCATTACAGTCTAAATTCATAGCACTTCTGCTATTCATTTTGACAATTAAGATCTAAAGATCTCTTGTTCTCTCTAGTCCTATTTTCTCTGGTCTTGATTGTGACTTTCGCTTTCTGCTCTTTCAGAGCGAAGAATTGAACACTGGGAGTGTTGGAATTCTGATTACAAAGAATTCCCCTCTGTCTCATTGGGATACTCTCTATTTTCCACTGATCTGGACTATCTCTCTTTCTCATACCCTCCCTGTCTCATGGGCAAATCCTAACTCCTGTGTATGTGTGTGTGTGTGTGTGTGTGTGTGTGTGCGTATGTGTGTGTCTGTCTGCATGTGTGTGTGTCTCAGTGTGTGTGTCTGTGTACACTCAAGTGTGTTTGTGTGTATATGTTTGAGAATGCGAATGTGTGTGTGCGTCTGAGTGACAGTGTGTATGAGAATGCACCCTCACCCTCTACGTGAGAATTAACTGTATCTCACACATGTGTCTGCATCCTCTGTGTGTGCCCTCTGTGGCCGTAGTCAGAATGCTGCGAGGTATAGGAGAAGCGGGTCGAACTTCCATACTTCCCCAGTCCAGTCTCTGACCCTGACGGAGCTGCCCCAGGCCCCACCCCCACACCAGGCCCCACCCCCGGCCCCACCCCGTACATCTCATAGGACGGACCGGCTTCCAAGGGAGCCAGAGTGGGCGGGGCGAATCCCATGCGGTAGGGGGTATAGGGGTGAGAGGGATAGCCATAGTTGTCGTATGCCAGTTGAGAGGAGTCCAACAGGCTGCAGTCCCCAGGGAAGTCGCTGGTCTGCGGCGGGGGGTTGGGAGGGGGCGGCTGGCTCTGCCCAGCCCGGGTGAATGTGTTAAACTGAGCATAGCTGTTATGGGACAGTCTGGAGGGGGGGCGGGGGTCGTAGCAGCTGGGGCGGCCAGGGGTGTTGAGGGGCCCTGGGCCTGGAGGGCCTCCTCCGCTGGCTATGGCCCCCGATCCTCCAACACTGCTGCTTATGGAGGCAGCGCCCCCTGGGGTGTTGGAGGGCCGGTAGTCGGAGTAGTGCATGGAGCGGGAGGCGGGACGGCCCTCGTCGTGTGTGGAGGCTCGCACGTTGTAGTAGCCATTGGTGGGATCCTGGAGAGAGAGAAGAAGACATATTGTAGCTAAGGTGTGTTTGGGTGTCCGTGTGAATGTGTGCGTGGGTGCGTACGTGCGCGCGTGTGTGTTTGTGTGTGATGAGATCACCTTAAGGTCGTACTCCTGGCGTGTGTCTAGAGTGTCGCTGCGTAGGTCCTGTTTCAGCTCTATATCATCTTTAAAGGGCTGAGAGGAGGGAGAGAAGGGCACAGAAGAGGGCAGAAACTAAACCATCAAACAACGAAAAAACAACAAAGGTGGGGAGGAATCCAACATAAGAGGGGGACCAAAGTAGAAGAAAAAGAGAAAAAGAAGAGAAAGTGACAGATCGAAATTAAGGTTGAAAAAGGGTCATCAGAAGAGTTAAAAATGTGAGTTTTGTGATTGAAAAGATAGAACAGCAAAAGTTGATACAATTGAGAGGTAAAAATAATTTGTGCATTTCTCCTAAGAGGTTGGTTGTGTAATGCGAGAGCTTCCGAGTTCAGGCATCGTTGGAATGATTGAATAAACTTTATTGATCCCCTGAGGGGAAACTTGGGTAACATAAACCAAAGGTAGGAAAGTTCAAGGCAACCTGCTGTCCCGTTGTCATGGCAACTCACCGAGTACATGGCCTTGACCATGCGTGATGCCGTGGAAACACTGCCGGAGTCCTCCTCCAGACTGTGGGTCTCCTTGTTTATTGTCTCTACCTTGATGTCTGGCTTACCCAGCGTGACCCCGCGACGACCTGGAAGCACGGCACAATAGCACAGCACACAGTTGAATACTGCTGGATATGTCAGGGTATATTGATTTAGACAGATACAATATGTATACCGTATGTATACGTGCATGTGGGTTATGCGAATAATGGGTTCATATATAGATATCAAATCAAAAATCAAATCAAATTGTATTTGACACATACGCCTAATACGACAGGTGTAGATCTTACTGTGAAATGCCTTAACCAACAATGCAGTTCAGAAAATATTAACTAAATATACTAAAGTAAAAAATAAAATAAAAATAGTAACACAATAAAATAACAATAACGAGGGTAAGGGTTAGATATCTGACGACAATTTAAAGGGCTTAGAGGAAGGAGAGGAGGGAGAGAAGAGGGCAGAAACTAAACCATCAAACAACGAAAAAAAAAAACAAAGGTGGGGAGGAATCCAACATAAGAGGTTGACCAAAGTAGATGAAAAAGATCAAAAGAAGAGAAAGTGACAGATCTAAATAACACGGCTCTATACAGGGGGTACCGGTACTGAGATAATGTGTGGGGGTACAGGGTAGATATCTCAAGACAGGTGTATTGGGGTTTTTAGGACATGGGCATCTGAAACATGTATTGGTGTGTGTTTGATACTTTATAGATGGTTTGACTGTGGGGAATAGATGCAGGTGTCACTCACTGCCTTTGTGCTGCCGGTAGAAGATGAGCACCAGGACTAGTAAACACAGGAACAGCAGGATGGTGCAGCCAACAGTCCCTCCTGCTATTATACCCACTGGGACCTCCTCTGAGAGAGGGAAGAGAGGAGAGAGGAATGAAGGGAGAGAAGAATGGGGAGATTGAGAGGGGGGGTAGAGAGGAGGGAGGAAGGAAAGGGGGGGGGGAGAGACAGAGAGAATGGGGGGCGGAGAGATAGAGGAACGGAGAGAGAGAAGGAGGGAGCGAGATAGAGGAAGGGAGAGAGAGAAGGAGAGAGAGAAACAGTATTCAATGCAATACAACATGCAGACTCAGCTAAAACATTGTAATAGAGCAGGCATGAGTATATATGGTGGTTATTGTTGTTGTATCAAGTTAGGAGAATGAATATAATGGTGATGTATATAATGGTGGTGAATATAATTGTGGTGAATATAATGGTGGTTATTGTTGTTGCTGTTTGTCTCTGGTCATACCAGTCTCCTCCAGGGTGATGATCATGGTCCCGGGTCCGAAGGCGTTCCAGGCAGTACAGTTGTAGGTGGACAGGAAGTCAGCCTCCATGACGTTGTTGATGGTGAGGGTGGAGAGGACAGCCCCTCCCTCAGACAGAGGTTTACTCTGCTCCACCGTGTACCTCTCCAACAGAGTCCCCTTCTCCTTCTCCCACACGTTCTCTTTCCACGCCCACACCTGAAACACAGACAGGCAGACAGACAGACAGACAGACAGACAGACAGACAGACAGACAGACAGACAGACAGACAGACAGACAGACAGACAGACAGACAGACAGACAGACAGACAGGCAGACAGGCAGGCAGACAGGCAGAAAGGTGCAAGTTAACACACCCACATGGACTCCATTGAATTATGTGTACTGACACACACATACATATGCATTAGGCATATATACTCATGTTTTACACATGCAGGCATACTGTACACACAACTGGGCATACAAAGACGTACACACAGACGTACTGAAGTAAACAACAAGCACATGAACTATTAAAAACACATTCACGCACACTTACAACGCACACAGAATGGGATTCACACACTACCAACAGCAACTGTTCCAAGCCTCTCTATCTCTTTATCCTTGGACTATAGAGTAACACGTAGTGGTTTTAGAGCTGGTGAGAATCTTACACACTTCCGCAACTTCTAACCCGCTAAAAGCTATTATTCACACTGAAGTATGAAAGAGTATTTAAAAATGCATGAGGCCACATGTTCCTGTAATCTCCGATTTATTCTGAAAAACGGGAAACTCTGGCGGAGGCATTTACCGGGACAACTGTTCCAGTCCTTCATATTTTATAACCGCTTTTCTGTCCCTGCATTAAGGACGCACAGTAAGCTGCTGCATCAGAGAGAATCAAACTCACAAGGCTTAGAGAGGAGAGACCAACTACACACGGACTGTGTCACAAATAGCATCTTAATCCCTGTACAGTGCACTACTTTTGAACAGGGCACATAGGGTGCACTAATGTAGGGAGAAGGGTGCCATTTCAGATGCAGCCACTGCCTGAGAGCATCCGGACCAGCGAGACGAGTGGAGGAGAGGAGATATCAGCTGGTTTCAGACACTGACCGGCTGCACTAGAAGTGTCCCTCGACTAGAAATCTTGTTTACTTGGTGGGTCTCAGGACAATTCTTAAAGATTTTGGCGGCTGCCATAAAACAGAAGGAGTTTGGGAACCGCTGCTAGAGTGTCGACCATGTCAGTCTCATGACGATTAGGTAATCCCACGACGAAAATGTACAGGTGGTAATCCCACGACGAAAATGTACAGGTGGCAATCCCACGACGAAAATGTACAGGTGGTAATCCCACGACGAAAATGTACAGGTGGTAATCCCACGACGAAAATGTACAGGTGGCAATCCCACGACGAAAATGTACAGGTGGTAATCCCACAACGAAAATGTACAGGTGGCAATCCCACAACGAAAATGTACAGGTGGCAATCCCACGACGATAATGTACAGGTGGTAATCTCATGACGATAATGTATAGGTGGCAATCTCACGACGATAATGTATAGGCGGTAATCTCATGACGATAATGTATAGGTGGTAATCTCACGGCGATAATGTATAGGTGGTAATCTCATGATGATAATGTATAGGTGGTAATCTCATGATGATAAAGTATAGGTGGTAATCTCACGACGATAATGTATAGGTGGTAATCTCATGACAATAAGGTATAGGTGGTAATCTCATGACGATAAAGTATAGGTGGTAATCTCATGACGATAATGTATAGGTGGTAATCTCACGACGATAATGTATAGGTGGAAATCTCATGACGATAATGTATAGGTGGTAATCTCATGACGATAAAGTATAGGTGGTAATCTCATGACGATAAAGTATAGGTGGTAATCTCATGACGATAAGGTATAGGTGGTAATCTCATGACAATAAGGTATAGGTGGTAATCTCATGACAATAAGGTATAGGTGGTAATCTCATGACGATAATGTATAGGTGGTAATCTCATGGCGATAACGTATAGGTGGTCATGTAAAGGCTTGCAGTAGCGTTTGTACAGTATCGACTGTCAACTTACAATCTTGTCCGGTGGAGGTGTGCTGGCGATGTAGCATTTGACCTCTCCTCTCTCCCCCCTCACCGCATACTGGACGGGCTCACTGGAGATGATGGGGGGACCTGGATAGGAAGAGATAAACAGAGTGAGCGTGAGAACGAGTGAGGGGTGGTACATTTCGCTCCATGTATAAACAAGAATAAATACTACACCAATGAATACTTTGAAATAAAAGTTGCACACTCCGGTCTTCATAGCAGTATTAAAGCCTACATCCAATCATCACACTGAACCATAAACTCAAGCTTATCTATTCTTGTGTGATGTGTGGTGTTCCTTACCGTTGACAGTGAGCGTGACCTCTGTCTCTCCCACTCCGATCCTGGGGACGATGGCCTTACACATGTACTGCCCAGCGTCTGCCTGGCTTACTGACTTCAGGAACAGCTGGTTGTTATTACTAAGGACCTACACACGGGATGGAGAGAGAGAGGAACAAACAGAGAGTCAGGAACAGAGAGAGAGAGAGGAACAAACAGAGAGAGAGGAACAAACAGAGAGAGAGGAACAAACAGAGAGAGAGGAACAAACATAGAGTCAAGAACAAACAGAGTCAGGAACAAACAGAGAGAGAGGAACAAACATAGAGAGAGGAACAAACAGAGAGAGAGAGGAACAAACAGAGAGAGAGGAACAAACCGAGAGAGAGGAACAAACAGAGAGAGAGGAACAAACAGAGAGAGAGGAACAAACAGAGAGAGAGGAACAAACATAGAGTCAAGAACAAACAGAGTCAGGAACAAACAGAGAGAGAGGAACAAACATAGAGTCATACATAGGAATGCAAAAGAGAATAAAATAGAGGTGAAGGAGTGGGAAAGACAAATGGAGGAGAGGAGCGAGGGAGCATCAGGAAAAAGCCAGGAGAAAGAGACGGACAGAGCAGGGGGGCGAAAGAGAATAGAGAGACTGAGAGAGACAGAAGGATATAAAAGAAAGGGAGTCTATAAAGATAAAGAGAGCGACAGAAGGAAGAGAGAACTGGTCCTCACCATATTGGAGCCTTTCTTGGTCCAGGTAAGTGTTAGAGGAGGGTTGCCGGCCCATTTGCAGTTCAGAGTGACATCAGAGTCTATGTCCACTGTCACTGGCCTGGGCCCCACTACCAGAATAGGACCAACTGGGGAGAGAGGGGGAGGGAGAGAGAAAGAGAGAGAGAGAGAGAGAGAGAGAGAGAGAGAGAGAGAGAGAGAGAGAGAGAGAGAGAAAGAGAGAGAGAGAGAGAGAGAGAGAGAGAAAGAGAGAGAGAGAGAGAGAGAGAGGGGGGGGGGGGGGGGGGGGACGACTTTAATTTAACCAGGTCAGCTACTGATAACAAAGTCAAATACAATTTAAAAATGACCACATAAAGAGAAATGAAAGACAGACAGACAGACAGACAGACAGACAGACAGACAGACAGACAGACAGACAGACAGACAGACAGACAGACAGACAGACAGACAGACAGACAGACAGACAGACAGACAGACAGACAGACAGACAGAAACAGAGAGGGAGACAGAGAGAGAGAGAGAGAGAAAAAGTGAGAGAGAGATAGACAGACACACAGACAGAGAGAGAGACAGAAAGAGACCGACAGAGAGACAGACAGATGCTATTTGCCAGCCATGGAGGTCTAGTTAGACTCACAGTGTACATCGACCAGGATGCTGACGTTGGTTTTGCCCACGGCGTTGAACACTGAGCAGGACACTGGCTCAGTGAAGAAGGAATGGTCAGCTTTGGTGGTGAACACACTCTCTCTGGCTCCCTGCAGGATCACTCCACCTTTAGCCCACCTGAGAAAGAACACACATATTGTATGAATAAACATGTACTGCCAGGTTTGGTTCCCACATTGGTCAAACACTTGGTCACCACGACTAACACATGTAACTACCCAAACACAGTACCAGTCAAAAGTTTGGACAAACCTACTCATTCAAGGGTTTTTCTTTATTTTTTACTATTTTCTACATTGTAGAATAATAATGAAGACATCAACACTATGAAATAACACATATGGAATCATGTAGTAACCAAAAAGGTGTTTAAAGAAATCAAAATATATTTTATATTTGAGATTCTTCAAAGTAGCCACCCTTTGCCTTGATGACAACTTTGCACACTCTTGGAATTCTCTCAACCAGCTTCATGAGGAATGCTTATAGTAAAAATAAATAAAACATCTTGAATGAGTAGGTGTGTTAAAGCTTTGGACTGGTACTGTAGATGAACACAACTATCCAGCCAGACTAATGCACAGCTAGAGAGAGAGGCAGGTGGGCATATACTGGAGACAGACAGAAAGGTGAACAGATACTGTAGGTAGATAGAGGACATACATGTATCCCATGATAGGAGGGTTGGCGGAGGCGGCGCAGGTGAAGGTAACGATGTCCCCCTCTAAGACGGAGCGAGGCTCGATGGACAGTGTCACCGTGGGGGGGTCTGGAAAGAGAGGACACACAGGGTTAATGAGGCACACTGACAACATAAGCAAATAACAGAGAGAAGGAGAGAGGAGGGGGGCAGAGAGGAAAAAGAGAGGACCCCCTCAAGAACCCCCTCAAGGGTCCTGGGCAGTGATCTAAGTGATGTACTGGTTTTCATTAGGAGCTGTTGTCTGTGAATAACATCAGATATTCAGTCATCACAGTCTGTCATAAAAACTATTTCAAGCTAAGGGGAAGGTTATGAA
Organism: Oncorhynchus kisutch; assembly: GCF_002021735.2. Lineage (NCBI taxonomy): Eukaryota > Metazoa > Chordata > Actinopteri > Salmoniformes > Salmonidae > Oncorhynchus > Oncorhynchus kisutch. The sequence goes on along the minus strand of NC_034189.2, from coordinate 21,301,742 downwards.
CAAGTCTTCAACGAATTCCTTTGAGGGTGACTTACGGTGTACGTTGAGGGTGACTTACGGTGTACGTTGAGGGTGACTTACGGTGTACGTTGAGGGTGACTTACGGTGTACGCTGAGGGTGACTTACGGTGTACGTTGAGGGTGACTTACGGTGTACGTTGAGGGTGACTTACGGTGTTCGTTGAGGGTGACTTACGGTGTACGTTGAGGGTGACTTACGGTGTACGTTGAGGGTGACTTACGGTGTACGTTGAGGGAGACTTACGGTGTACGTTGAGGGTGACTTACGGTGTACGTTGAGGGTGACTTACGGTGTACGTTGAGGGTGACTTACGGTGTACGCTGAGGGTGACTTACGGTGTACGTTGAGGGTGACTTACGGTGTACGTTGAGGGTGACTTACGGTGTTCGTTGAGGGTGACTTACGGTGTACGTTGAGGGTGACTTACGATGTACGTTGAGGGTGACTTACGGTGTACGTTGAGGGTGACTTACGGGGGAACGTTGAGGGTGACTTACGGTGTACGTTGAGGGTGACTTACGGTGTACGTTGAGGGTGACTTACGGTGTACGTTGAGGGTGACTTACGGGGGAACGTTGAGGGTGACTTACGGTGTACGTTGAGGGTGACTTACGGTGTACGTTGAGGGTGGCTTACGGTGTACGTTGAGGGTGACTTACGGTGTACGTTGAGGGTGACTTACGGTGTACGTTGAGGGTGACTTACGGTGTATTTTGAGGGTGACTTACGGTGTACGTTGAGGGTGACTTACGGTGTACGTTGAGGGTGACTTACGGTGTACGCTGAGGGTGACTTACGGTGTACGTTGAGGGTGACGGTGGTGCGTTTCCCGGTGGGGATAGCCAGGTTACTGGCCACACAGCTGTAGTTCCTCCCTGTGTCTGTGTCCACTGGGTGGATGGGCAAGAAGCTGTGGGTCGTCACCCTCTTCCTGTCCGGGAGCACCTCCTGATGGAGAGAGATGGAGGGAGGGAAAGAAGGAACAAGGATGGGAGGGACAGAAATGGTCAAGAGAGGGGTAGCGATGGACTCAAGAGACGACAGCCAATACAACGATGAGAAAAGGTAGGAGTAACAAAGTCAGTCACTGTGTGTATGGATTTGAGTGTGTGTGTGTGTGTGCATGCGTGCATGTGATATGTACGTGTATGTGTATGTGTGTGGGTGCATGTGGGTGTTATAATACTATGTGTTTGCATGTGTACACGCTTGTTTCATTGACTCACGGTGGTGCTGACTGCTCCATCTACAGGGATCCCATCTTTCTGCCACTCTATCATGGCAGGGGGCTTGGCCCCGCGGGACACACAGCTCAGGTTATAGTGGTCCCCTGCATTCAGCAGCACCTCAGGGGCCCCGTCTATCACTGGGTCATCTGGGGGGACTGGAGATAGGACAGGGGGGTTAAACACATGCATGTACTGAAATACACACGCATACACACACACAACCACACAACCACACAAACAACCACACAAATACATGCACACACACACACACACACACACACACACACACACACACACACACACACACACACACACACACACACATGCAGTTGTTGTATCTTACTGAGGACGGTGAGTTTGGCTCTTCTAGAACGTAGTGCAGCGTCTGGGGCCTGACACTCGTACAGGGAGTCATCAGACAGCTCAGCTGAGATGATCTCCAGGTTATACTGGCCCAGCTCCTGCACCCGCAACACACGGTACCTCGGCCAGGCTGGGGGGAACGGAGAGAGAGTCAGACATAGGGACAGTCAGTGAAGGCTGGTTAAACGATAAATGAGCAGGGCAGGCTCATTTGGAATGTATTGAAGGTAATGATAAACAAAGAACACAACCATGCACATATTCGTATGTATGCTCTCTCTCTCTCTCTCTCTCTCTCTCCCCCTCCCTTCCCCCCTTCTCTCGCTCTCTCTTCTAGCGCTCACACAGCTCAAGTGGTGCTATACATTCTTAACAGCAGGTGGCAGCCGTGCTCTCTTTCACCAGCAAGAGAAAAGAATGCATGCATTATGACAACAACGTTTTAGAGGACTCCAAACGGACAGAAATGCTGGTGAAGATTTCATGTCCTTTCTCTTCACAAATAAATTCCATCGAATCATTCCGTCACAGTAGAATGTACTGTATGTATATCCATTTGCTTCAAATGAGCTTACCCTCCCATAACCTTGTGTGTCCTTGTACCTGACATATCATGTGTGTCTGTATGTTGTCTATGCATGTATTTGCATGTGAAATGTTGAGAGAGCGAAAGCTTATGAAAGGGAGAGGGAAAGAGATCAAGGCAGCGAGGGAGAGAGGCAAGGAGAGAGAGAGAGCGAAGGAGTGAGGAAGAGAGGCAGGGTGAGAGAGAGGGAGAGAGGCAGGGTGAGAGAGAGCGAAGGAGCGAGGGAGAGGTGCAGGGTGAGAGAGAGCGAGGGAGAGAGGGAGCATGTGTATGATGGAACCAGTGTTCATTCACATGTTTCTATTTAAAAGCTTTGGCTTGAAGCGCTGAACCATTACAGTATCAATATGATTGAAAGAGAGGGAGACAAAGAGAGAGAGAGAGAAAGAGGGAGAGAGAAAGAGAGAGAGAGAGAGAGAGAGAGAGAGAGAGAGAGAGAGAGAGAGAGAGAGAGAGAGAGAGAGAGAGAAAGAAAGAAAGAAAGAAAGGAATGGTGAGAGGACAGATGAAGAGGAGCAGCAGAGGAAGGGAGGGAGAGAGAAATGAGAGAGTGTTTGAGGAAAAGCAGAGACAAAGAGAGGGAAGAAGAGCGAGTGGGGGAGAGAGGGAGGGAGAGAGAATGAAGAATCAGTGAGGGGTTGAACAGAGGCAAAGAGAGAGAGAGAGAGAGAGAGAGAGAGAGAGAGAGAGAGAGAAAGTGGGAGATAGAGGGAGAAAGAGGGAATGAAGCAGGAAGAGAAAGAATGTGAGAAAAGCACATTGTATTGTATTTTCAACAAGCCTTATTTCTTACAGATAGGGGAGATAGAACATGTGTGTTTGTGATAGAGATAGGTATAGGTATAGAGAAATTGATGGACAGATAGGGAGAGAGAGCCTGGCATAGAGAAAGAAAGAGAGAGACAAAGAGGGAGAGAGACAAAGAGAAAGAGAGGGAAAGAGGGGGAGGGTAGAGATAGAAAGAGGGGGAGAGGTGGTAGAGAAAAGGTAAACACCACAACAGCATAGAATGACAGACAGGGCGATATACAGAGAGGCCTTGTAAGCAGGGCGACTAGAAATGATGTGTGTTGGGTGTTGTTGGGTGTTGTCAGGGGGGGGAGGGGTCTTAGAGTTGTTGTAGTCTCACCCCTGAGGTCCTCTCCGATGCCCAGGGCCAGTCCATCCTTGGTCCACTGCACAATGCCCGAGTAGTTAAACACAACACAGGACAGAATCACCCTCTGGCCCAGCACCACCGACTGGTCCGCTGGCTCCTGGGAGAAACGTGCTGTCCACACTGGGGTAGGAGAAGGAGGGAGGGAGGAAGGGAAAGGGGGAGCGAGGGGGAGAGAGATGGGGGGGAGAGAGAGAAGGGTGCATAAGCATCAATACAAACCTATAACATCACATTTTGTTACAAGCCCACAGCTGTGTTGTTGTTAGATTGTTGTTACAGTAGATACATACAGCGTCATTATACACAAACTGAGAATAAACTGTTTAAAGGGGCCATGTAGAGACAGAGAGGTGCATTTCACTCATTGGAGTTTTTGTGGTAAAATTAGTAGCTAGGCCTAAAAGTTAAATTGTTCTCCAGCTACTACGATCTACAATTTCTGATGGTGTGTTCGATATGGTTTCTCGTTCTCCTTCAACTGAAGACAAGGATAACTAGTTGGAGATCGAGGGAGCATTAAGACATCGAGACATAGAAAGATTAGGAAAATAGTGAGAAAAAGATTTCAACAATGGAGAGAGAGAGATAGAGGGGGAACGAGGGAGTGAGACATGAGCTGATTCAGGAGGAGAAGAGAGGTAGATCAAACCCTTACGATTTAACCCATAGAGTCTCACCCCATCTCCCAGTCCCTCATGGCTTCCCTGTCTTAAACCTCTCTTTCTATCTTTGTCTTGCTCTCTCTTTCTTTCTCTTTCTCTCTCTCCATTCCTCCCTACAGTATGAGTCATCTCCCAGGCTTCCTCTCTCCCTCTCTCTAACGTCTAACTACAGTACATGTCATTGTCTCTACTCCACAGGGCTGTTCCAGCTCTACTGAGAGCCACCATAGTTCTTTCTGCAATGTAAACCTGTACTGTATTCATCTGATGAAGTGTTGTGACTGCTTGTCCAATCTGAAAAAAGTTGTGTTCCATGGTACATAATGACATGCGCTGTAATTAAACTGCTCATCAAGACCGCTAAACAATGAGAGACTGACAATCCAAGTCAGATTTATGTCGAGCAGTCTTTTGGTTGTGTTGTTGTGTTTCTGTTGTCCGTCTCTCTCTCCTTCTCCCTCTGAATGTACCGTACACATACAGTGCAATGTACTGTTTTCTTGACTGGACTGGTAAACAATGAAGAATGGCAATGGAATTGCATTTCTGTCTCACTTATCTGTGATGTTTCTCCCCTCCCTCTGTCTCGCTCTCTCTGAATGTGTTTTTATTTTAACGTATACATGAAATAACACATATGAAATCATGAAGTTACCAAAAAAGTGTTAAACAAATCAAAATATATTTTAGATGTTAGATTCTTCAAAGTAGCCACCCTTTGCCTTGATGACAGATTTGCACACTCTTGGCATTCTCTCAACCAGCTTCACCTGGAATGCTTTTCCAACAGCACTCCATCAATCTCGTTCCTGGTAAAATAGCCCTTACACAGCCTGGAGGTGTGTTGGGTCATTGTTATGTTGAAAAACAAATGATAGTCCCACTAAGTGCAAACCAGATGGGATGGCATATCGCAGGCAGAATGCCGTGGTAGCCATGCTGGTTAAATGTGCCTTGAATTCTAAATAAATCACTGACAGTATCACCAGCAAAGCACCTCCACATCATCACACCTCCTCCTCCATGCTTCACAGTGGGAACGACACATGAAGAGATCATCCGTTCACCTACTCTGCGTCTCACAAAGACACGGCAGTTGGAACCACAAATCTCAAATTTGGACTCATCAGACTGAAGGACAAATTTCCACCGATTTAATGGCCATTGCGCGTGTTTCTAGGCCCAAGCAAGTCTCTTCTTCTTATTGGTGTCCTTTAGTAGTGTTTTTTTGGCAGCAATTCAACCATGAAGGCCTGATTCACACAGTCTCCTCTGAACAGTTGATGTTGAGATGTGCCTGCTACTTGAACTCTGTGAAGCATTTATTTGGGCTGCAATTTCGGAGGCTGGTAACTCTAATGAACTTATCCTCTGCAGCAGAGGTAACTCTGGGTCTTCCTTTCCTGTGGCGGTCCTCATTACAGCCAGTTTCATCATAGCGCTTGATGGTTTTTGCGACTGCACTTCAGTTCTTGAAATGTTCCGCATTGACTGACCTTCATGTCTTAAAGTAGTGATGGACTGTAGTTTCTCTTTGCTTATTTGAGCTGTTCTTGCCATAATATGGACTTGGTCTTTTACCAAATAAGGCTATCTTCTGTATGCCACCCTGAACTTGTCACAACACTGATTGGCTCAAACGCATTAAGATGGAAATAAATTCCACAAATGAACTTTTAACAAGGCACACCTGTTAATTGAAATGCATTCCAGGTGACTACCTCATGAACAAGGATGCAAACTGGTGAGGGCCCAAAAAGGTGACACTTTTTAGTTGTTGCACTGAAACATGCAAAACATCCCTGCTAGGGGAAATGCAGGTTGTAACTAATTAAACAACAAAGAATATGATCTACATGATCCGTCGTTGTGTGTAAAATAAAAAGTGGTTCATGTGAACCTAACTCACAGCTACAAAATGTAAAGAAAGCAATCCAATGGTATTTGTTGCCTAGACTTTACTGCAAATGACACTTTTGAGAAAAAACAATCCACTAATATTTCAGTTACCATGACAGCCTTTATAATAGAACGCTTGTGACCACACACATCTAAATATTGCACTTGGGGAAAAAAACATCTTAAAGTAGAAATAGAATGAAACAAACAGACATTCTATTTTTGCTCTATTAAAGTGGCCACTACAGCAGACATTGATCAAGTGCACAAGGCTACATGTGTGCAGAAATAACGTTCACAGAGTTAAAAAATATATAAATCTCCCCTCACTCACACACTCACTCACCCACATGTGTTACTGTCAAGTTCAACACAACAAAAACAATATATTTGGGCTAGACTGCACATTATTACATTGTACACTGTCTGCCTGTGGACATCTGTTCTACGATGTGCCAGCAAAAGTGAGAAAGAGGGAAAGTGTGTTGCGTTCCTTTCACCTCTATAGCGGCATCCAGTTTAAGCCAGGCCCAGCTCCAGCTACACTTGTTTAACAAACAACACCTCATTTACACCTACTTCTCTCATACTTAAAATTAACCACATACTGTAGAGGGAAAACATTAGTTAACAGGATAGTTTGTTAGTTAGTCAACATTTCACACATATTGCCAGGGTACAGTAATCAACTAACGCATTATAACTTGTTTGCTTACAGCCAGTAGTGATTCCAACTTTTCTCATCGGATCAACACAAATCACGTAGGTCACCTACGAATTTCACCGAAAGGTGACGAGTTTGCATTCCTGCATGAAGCTGGTTGAGAGAATGCCAAGAGTGTGCAAAGCTGTAATCAAGGCAAAGGGTGGCTACTTTGAAGAATCTCAAATATAAAATATTTTGATTTGTTTAACACTTTTTTGGTTACTACATGATTCCATATGTGTTCTTTCATAGTTTTGATGTCTTCACTTCAATAGAAAATAGTAAAAATAAAGAAGATGGAATGAGTAGGTGTGTCCAAACTTTTGACTGGTACTGTAAATACACTACCGTTCAAAAGTTTGGGGTCTCTTAGAAATGTCCTTGTTTTCGAAAGAAAAGGTATTTTTTTGTTGTCCAGTAAAATAACATCTAAAATTGATCAGAAATACAGTGTAGACATTGTTAATGTTGAAAATGACTATTGTAGCTGGAAATGGCAGATTTTTATAGAAAGAGGAGTGGGAGGCCCGTTGAGGACTTGTGAGGCATCTGTTTCTCAAATTAGACACTCTAATGTACTTGTCCTCTTGCTCAGTTGTGCACCGGGGCCTCCCACTCCTCTTTCTATTCTGGTTAGAGCCAGTTTACACTGTTCTGTGAAGGTAGTAGTACACAGCGTTGTACGAGATCTTCAGTTTATGGCAATTTCTAGCATGGAATAGCCTTCATTACTCAGAATGATGGTACGCCTATGTAGGCAGTTTCCAGCTTCAATAGTCATTTACAACATTAACAATGTCTACACTGTATTTCTGAACAATTCAATGTTATTTTAATGGACAAAAATTGGTTTTTAATTCAAAAACAAGGACATTTCTAAGTGACCCCAAACTTTTGAACAGTAGTGTCCATATATACAGTTAAAGTCGGAAATGTATATACACCTTAGCCAAATACATTTAAACTCCGTTTTTCTCAATTCCTGACATTTAATCCTAGTAAAAATTCCCTGTCTTAGGTCACTTAGGATCACCACTTTATTTTAAGAATGTGAAATGTCAGAATAATAGCAGAGAGATGTAACGACCATTGGTGGAAGAAGGTGAAGACCAAGATGCAGCGTGGTAAGTGTTCATCATTATTTTAATAAACTGAACACTAAATACAACAAGGAACAAAAGAAACAACCGAAACAGCTCCGTCAGGTGCAAAAAACCCTAAAAAGAAAATACCTACCCACAAAACCCATGTGGGCAAGAGCTACCTAAGTATGGTTCTCAATCAGAGACAACGACAGACAGCTGTCCCTGATTGAGAACCATACCCGGCCAAAAACAAGGAAATATAAAAACATAGAAAAAAGAACATAGAACGCCCACCCTAGTCACACCCTAGTCACACCCTGGCCTAACCAAAATAGAGAATAAAAAGCCTCTCTATGGCCAGGGTGTGACAAGAGAATGATTTATTTCAGCTTTTATTTCTTTCATCACATTCCCAGTGCGTCAGAAGCTTAAATACACTCAATTAGTATTTGGCAGAATTGCCTTTAAATTATTCAACTTGGGTCAAATGTTACGGGTTGCCTTCCACAAGCTTCCCACAATAAGTTGGGTGAATTTTGGCCCATTCCTCCTGACAGAGCTGGTGTAACTGAGTCAGGTTTGTAGGCCTCCTTGCTCACACACGCTTTTTCAGTTCCACCCACAAATTTTCTATAGGATTGAAGTCAGGGCTTTGTGATGGTCACTCCAATACACTGACTTTGTTGTCCTTAAGCCATTTTGCCACAACTTTGGACGTATGCTTGCGGTCATTGTCCATTTGGAAGACCCATTTGCGACCAAGCTTTAACTGATGTCTTGAGACGTTGCTTCAATATATCCACATAATTTTCTTTCCTCATGATGCCATCTGTTTTGTGAAGTGCACCAGTCCCTCCTGCAGCAAAGCACCCCCACAACATGATGTTGCCAACCCACGTGCTTCATGGTTGGGATGGTGTTTTTCAGCTTGCAAGCCTCCCCCTTTTTCCTCCAAACATAACAATGGTCATTATGGCCAAACAGTTTTATTTTCTTTCATCAGACCAGAGGACATTTCTCCAAAAAGTACGATCTTTGTCACCATGTGCAGTTGCAAACCGTAGTCTGGCTTTTTTTATGGCGGTTTTGTATCAGTGGCTTCTTCCTTGCTGAGCAGTCTTTCAGGTTATGTCTATATAGGACTCGTTTTACTGTGGATATAGATACTGTTTCCTCCCAGCATCTTCACAAGGTCCTTTGCTGTTGTTCTGGGATTGATTTGCACTTTTCACACCAAAGTATGTTAATCTCTAGGAGACAGAACGCGTCTCCTTCCTGAGCGGTATGACGGCTGCGTGGTCCCATGGTGTTTATACTTGCGTACTATCGTTTGTACATATGAACGTAGTACCTTCAGGCGTTTGGAAATTGCTCCCAAGGATGAACCAGATGTTTGGAGGTCTACATTTTTTCCCGAGGTCTTTTTCTGAGGCACTGAGTTTGAAGGTATGCCTTGAAATACACCCACAGGAATACCTCCAATTAACTCAAATGATGTCAATTAGCCTATAAGAAGCTTCTAAAGCCATGGCATCATTTTCTGGAATTTTCCAAGCTGTTTAAGGCACAGTCAACTTAATGTACAGTATGTAAACTTCTGACCCACTGGAATTGTGACACAGTGAATTATAAGTGAAATAATCTGTCTGTAAACAATTGTTGGGAAAATTACTTGTGTCATGCAGTAAGTTGATGTCCTAAACAACTTGCCACAACTATAGTTTGTTAACAAGAAATTTGTGGAGTGGTTGAAAATGAGTTTTAATGACTCCAACCTAGGTGTATGTAAACTTCTGACTTCAACTGTACATACATATATACTGTTGTATTAGCCATGTTTTCATACGGCTTTCTTGATAAACAATGAAAAAATCACACATTGTTTCTCTCTCTCTCACTATGTCTTTCTGAATGTACTGTATACTATACATACATAATATATGTATATACTATATGTTCTTTACCCATACTGCTTTCTATTTCGGTGGTCCTCCTCCTCCTCCTCTTCTGGTTGGAGGGGGTTTAGAGCCACACTGTCACAACCAATTTATCACATTAAATATCAGTCCTCTAGCACTTTCACTCTCTCTCCCCAGTTCCCTCTCTCTCTTGCTCTCTGAACCCTCCAGTGTTCCTCTGTAGGTCCTCATCTCTCTCACTTTCTTAACAACTGGCATATGCCTGCTCATCCCTCCATGACCCCAAGTCTGTCTCTCTAACTCCCTCCAAGTCTCTTTCTTTCTATCTCTCCCTTTCTCATGTGTGGGCATACTGTACCCCCTCCAAACCTGATTGAATGTGTGCGATTCGAGGAGATAGCCTACAGTATGCCTGATATCATGAAAAACACAGTCATGTGTAAAAAATGTCCCGGACAATAATAGCAATGGCTTCTGACAGAAGCAGAACATAAACGATTCCAAAGACAAAGAACAAATATCATGTTCATACAAACAACGTGCATTTGTATGTCTAGCATAGGCCTACTACATGTAAATCACAGACGAAAATAGAAAAGAGCAATGGTCCTAGACTTGAGCCCTGTGGCACACCACATTAAAGAAAAGGCTGCTTTGAAAGTGACAATATCAATGTGATCCACCATTAGTCCAAATGAAAGCCATGGAATGGCTACGAAAACCTCTAAATTAGGCTCTTCTCCAGTCAGATCAAATCAACGAAGCTCGCTAGAAATACTATCTGATCTGTTAACCTCCTCTGTCCACTGAGTATAAGGCTAGAACTAAGGACCAAACAGCCCCAGGGCAGACAAGGCATCACTCCCTCTACCTTAAACACCACTGGACAAGGTATTCCCTTCACTGTCATCCAATAAACCACAAACAAGATCCACACTGGGACTATGGGGAGGCTATTTCAATAGCTTGACAATGAGAGCACACAATACCTTCCCAGGTAATGCTAGGCCTACATTAGGGGCAAACTGAAAATACGGTCCATATCATACCATAAACCATATCAATATGTTATATGCTCTGTGTATGGCCATACTACTTACTCATATAATTATTCAATGTGTGTGTGTCTGAGTAGGAGACAATGAGAAAAAAAAGCTATAGAAAGAGAGCAGAGAGAGAGGTAGATAGGAAGAAAGAAAAGATAGAAGAGAGAGAGAGTGAGAGAGAGAGAGTGAGAGAGAGAGAGAGAGAGGTAGATAGGAAGAAAGAAAAGATAGAAGAGAGAGAGAGAGAGAGAGAGAGTGAGAGAGAGAGAGAGAGAGAGAGAGAGAGAGGTAGATAGAAAGAAAAGACAAGAGAGAGAGAAAGAGAGAAAGAGAGGTAGATAAGGAAGAAAGAAAAGACCGAAGAGAGAGAGAGGTAGATAGGAAGAAAGAAAAGACAGAAGAGAGAGAGAGAGAAGAGAGAAAGAGAGAGAGAGAGCGAGTGAGAGAGAGAGAGAGAGAGAGAGAGAGAGGTAGATAGGAAGAAAGAAAAGACAGAAGAGAGAGAGAGAGAGAAGAGAGAGAAAGAGAGAGAGAGAGAGCGAGTGAGAGAGAGAGAGAGAGAGAGAGAGAGGTAGATAGGAAGAAAGAAAAGACAGAAGAGAGAGAGAGAGAGAGAGAGAGAGAGAGAAGAAGAGAGAGAGAGGTAGATAGGAAGAAAGAAAAGACAGGAGAGAGAGAGAGAGAGAGAGTGAGAGAGAGAGAGAGATAGAGGTAGATAGGAAGAAAGAAAAGACAGGAGAGAGAGAGAGAGAGAGAGAGAGAGAGAGAGTGAGAGAGAGAGAGAGAGAGAGAGAGAGAGAGAGAGGTAGATAGGAAGAAAGAAAAGACAGAAGAGAGAGAGAGAGCTCTTGAATTCTTCCATTATGTGGGTTATGCTGCAGTGACAAATTTAGAGTGTCCTGATTTCCTTGAGTCAGTGATCCCCAGATACCATCGAGAGACTCCGAGTACCCTGACCGCACAAAGACATGGTCACAAAGAACCCTGAACGCACACACACACACAGTTTCACACACACACACGCACACACGCACGCACGCACACACACACACACACAGTTTCACACACACACACACACACACACACACACACACACACACACACACACACACACACACACACACACACACACACACACACACACACACACACACACACACACACACACACACACACACACACACACACACACACACACACACACACGGAGCCCTTATGAAACAGACACATGCGCACACGAACGCACACACAACCAAACCTCTGCCACACCTCTGACCAGTGACAACATAAAAATAGCATACCCTGTCAACACACACACATAAACACACACGTCAAACCAAACATCGACCACATTGACTGTCTATCTATAACATGCGGTCGAATAGACACATCATGGTCACCAAACCCTATCCACACAGACGCAACGACAAGCCAAGCCCTGCTGTCAACAAAGCCACATTGACACACCACAGCCTGAGCACACAGTGAAATGGTACGAAGAGCTGCAATTAACACCTCTTGTGCCTGACAATCCCTTAATCTGAACAACAACACAACATGTTACAGACTTGCCCCATTAGCTGTGTGTGAAATATTGTGTGAAAACTATTCCAGCCACCCTGCTAAGAGGAATGCCATCAGGACAGATAACATTCGTCTTTAATTGCTAGAGAGGATGCCCTCGGATATCTCACCACATATATGTCATGACGTTTTACTGTCTCCTGAGCCACAAAAGGCTACAGTATGATGTCATGACGTCAGGGCTTTGTCTGATGTGCCTGAATGAATTGAGTGCATTTTATTCATCTTTTTAAAGCAAGAACGTTTCATAAAATGAAATTTGTATGGATTTGTTAATCAATCTAATTATCTCTATCTGTCTATCTATCTCTTTATTGCTCCCTATCTATCCCTCTCTCTCTCACTCTCTCGGTCCTTCTACCTTTCTCTCCCTCTTTCCACTCTAGCCAATCCTGCTCTGTCGTTGGATCACAGACATCACCATAGCAACAGCTGACGTCTAAAGTAACTGCCCCCCAAAAAGTTTTTGTGTGTAAGTGTGTGTGCATGCATGTGTGTATGTCTGTGTGTGTGTGTGTGTGTGTGTCTGAAGAAACCCTCCCTTGTGTCTGATACACCCATTTTCTGCAAACCATTAATCATGACCTCATCCCTCCACCTATCCAATTAATTGTCCAGCCCGCTTTTGTCTCTTTCTCGCTTTCATTCTCTCTTTGTTTCTCTTTCTCTCTCTCTATTCCCTTTCAGCTCATATTATCCAAGTTCACTATGTTAACCATTCGATATGGAATACGTCTCTCCTATATGTGGACAGCAGTTGGTGATATTTAAAATGCAGAACAAGCAAAGAGGTGGAAGCGTGACAAAACTCTGATGAAGATGAGGATGAGGGTGAGGATGATTGTAGTTTTGAGGATAAGTGCACAATGAAATAGTTAGGAGTGCAACTGTCGCTGCCTGACACCACCTGAGTCTAACTGACAATAACCACATGGAGAAATGGCAGACTAGACGGGGCATAACCTATAGCAATGGTAATACTGCTATATGGAGGGAGAGAAAGGATAGAGGGGAGAGAAAGGATAGAGATAAAGGATAGAGGGAGAGAAAGGATAGAGATAAAGGATATAAGGAGAGAAAGTTTAGAGGGAGAGAAAGGATAGAGGGAGAGAAATTATAGAGATAAAGGATAGAGTGAGAGAAAGGATAGAGATAAAGGATAGAGGGAGAGAAAGGATAGAGATAAAGGATAGAGGGAGAGAAAGGATAGAGGGAGAGAAAGGATAGAGAGAGAGAAATGATAGAGAAATGAAAGGTTAAGGGAGAGAAAGGATAGAGATAAAGAATAGAGGGAGAGAAAGTTTAGAGGGAGAGAAAGGATAGAGGAATGAAAGGATAGAGGGAGAGAAATGAAAGAGATAAAGGATAGAGGGAGAGAAAGGATAGAGAGAAAGAATAGAGGGAGAGAAAGTATAGAGGGAGAGAAAGGATAGAGATAAAGGATAGAGGGAGAGAAAGGAGAGAGGAATGAAAGGATAGAGGGAGAGAAAGGATAGAGAGAGAGAAATTATAGAAGGAGAGAAGGGATAGAGGAATGAATGTTTAGAAGGAGAGAAAGGATAGAGGGAGAGAAAGGATAGAGAGAGAGGAAGGATAGAGACAGAAAGGATAGAGGAAGAGAAAGGATAGAGGGAGAAAGAATAGAGGGAGAGAAAGGATAGAGATAAAGGATAGAGGGAGAGAAAGGATAGAGGGAGAAAGAATAGAGGGAGAGAAAGGATAGAGATAAAGGATAGAGGGAGAGAAAGGAGAGAGGAATGAAAGGATAGAGGGAGAGAAAGGATAGAGATAAAGGATAGAGGGAGAGAAAGGATAGAGAGAGAGAAAGGATAGAGGAATTAATGTTTAGAGGGAGAGAAAGAATAGAGAGAGAGAAAGGAGAGAGGAGAGAGGATAGAGGAATGAAAGGATAGAGTGAGAGAAAGGATAGAGGAATGAAAGGATAGAGGGAGAGAAAGGATAGAGATAAAGGATAGAGGGAGAGAAAGGATATAGAGAGAAAGAATAGAGGGAGAGAAAGGATAGAGATAAAGTATAGAGGGAGAGAAAGGATAGAGATAAAGACTAGAGGGAGAGAAATGATAGCGGGAGAGAAAGGATAGAGATAAAGGATAGAGAGAGAGAAATTATAGAAGGAGAGAAGGGATAGAGGAATGAATGTTTAGAAGGAGAGAAAGGATAGAGAGAGAGGAAGGATAGAGACAGAAAGGATAGAGGAAGAGAAAGGATAGAGGGAGAAAGAATAGAGGGAGAGAAAGGATAGAGATAAAGGATAGAGGGAGAGAAAGGAGAGAGGAATGAAAGGATAGAGGGAGAGAAAGGATAGAGATAAAGGATAGAGGGAGAGAAAGAATAGAGAGAGAGAAAGGATAGAGAGAGAAAGGATAGAGGAATGAATGTTTAGAGGGAGAGAAAGAATAGAGAGAGAGAAAGGAGAGAGGAGAGAGGATAGAGGAATGAAAGGATAGAGTGAGAGAAAGGATAGAGGAATGAAAGGATAGAGGGAGAGAAAGGATAGAGATAAAGGATAGAGGGAGAGAAAGGATATAGAGAGAAAGAATAGAGGGAGAGAAAGGATAGAGATAAAGTATAGAGGGAGAGAAAGGATAGAGATAAAGACTAGAGGGAGAGAAATGATAGCAGGAGAGAAAGGATAGAGATAAAGGATAGAGGGAGAGAAAGAGATAAAGGATAGAGGGAGAGAAAGGATAGAGAGAAAGGATAGAGAGAGAAAGGATAGAGGGAGAAAAATGATAGAGGGAGAGAAAGGATAGAGAGAGAAAGGATAGAGGGAGAAAAATGATAGAGGGAGAGAAAGGATAGAGAGAGAAAGGATAGAGGGAGAAAGGATAGAGGGAGAGAAAGGATAGAGATAAAGGATAGAGGGAGAGAAAGAGATAAAGGATAGAGGGAGAGAAAGGATAGAGATAAAGGATAGAGGGAGAGAAAGAGATAAAGGATAGAGGGAGAGAAAGGATAGGGGGAGAGAAAGGATAGAGGGAGAAAGGATAGAGGGAGAGAAAGGATAGAGAGAAAGGATAGAGAGAAAGGATAGAGAGAGAAAGGATAGAGGGAGAAAAAGGATAGAGAGAGAGAGAGAAAGGATAGAGGGAGTGAAAGGATAGAGAGAGAAAGGATAGAGGGAGTGAAAGGATAGAGAGAGAAAGGATAGAGGGAGAAAAGGGATAGAGAGAGAGAAAGGATAGAGGGAGTGAAAGGATATATAGAGAGAAAGGATAGAGGGAGAGAAAGGATAGAGGGAGAAAAAGGATAGAGAGAGAGAGAAAGGATAGAGGGAGTGAAAGGGATAGAGAGAGAGAAAGGATAGAGGGAGTGAAAGGATATATAGAGAGAAAGGATAGAGGGAGAGAAAGGATAGAGGGAGAAAAAGGATAGAGAGAGAGAGAAAGGATAGAGGGAGTGAAAGGGATAGAGAGAGAGAAAGGATAGAGGGAGTGAAAGGATATATAGAGAGAAAGGATAGAGGGAGAGAAAGGATAGAGGGAGAAAAAGGATAGAGAGAGAGAGAAAGGATAGAGGGAGTGAAAGAGGGACCATGCTGCCATCATGTTAGTCAATACACAAAGGTGACTGGCCTGAGGTGGAGAAAGAACAGGGGGAAGAAAGGGAGAAAGAGAAAGAGGCATTGTGTTCATTTTCCCTTCTGTCTCATCTTACCCCTTTATCCTCCCCTTTATCACTCGTAGACCCCTCTCGTTCCCTGTCCCTTTGTCACCATCTACCCCCGGTTCCTTTCCGTTCTCTTGCTTTCTTTCCTTTGTCTGTCCAGTGGCACATACTCAGAAATAATCATGTCTTCCCTCCCTCAGTCTATCTCTCCATCTCTTTACATTTACCCTCTCTACCTCTCCACCACTCCTCCTATCTTATTTATTTCCCTTGTTCCCTCTCTTTATTCCTCGCTCCCTCTATCCATGCAGACCCTGGTAAAATGGTTGCCATAGAAACAGATTTATTTGGAAATGGAGGGAAGATAATTATTTCCTCTCTCTCTCCATTTGTCGCTCTGTGTGTATGTGTGTTTTTTCTCTCTGTCCTCTTCTCTGGGGCTAATCACCCATATTTCACATCTCAAGTGCTTTATTTGTATTGAACCACCATTACAGACATTGTTACCATGGCTACAGCCAGTGAGGACCACTGACACAATGATAGACCCAGTGGCCATGGCAACACCTTGTGATCAGTGTAGGGTAATATGGTAATTCATGTTCAAAGTGTCTGACACGTTACGGGACCAGAGGAATATGCCTGGGTTTTTCACAACCCTTCTCCTTAAAATAAGCCAGCCTCGGCCCTCCATTGTGAAACGAGCATGTGAATGAGTGACAAAAGAATACTTGAGGGTAACCAAGGGTGACTAGCACGGACTACCAATGACAGCTTCCAACCCTGATCAAGGGCTACGCGATCCACAAATATCCAAGTGGTTGTTTTATACTAAGCTAGATCCTTGTTCTAGAATATTGTCATTCAAAATCTGAATTAGGTAGCAAAATCAATACTATTATGAATCAATATTTCACCACAGTGGTTTCCAAACTATGTTTAGTTGTGGCCTACCCTATGACCCACCACATAAACAAAGAATATGATGTATCCAGCCAGACCTCAGTCTATCACCGCGAACCGCCCATACCTTGACCTACCCAACTCAAGGGAAACACTGATTTAACTATTCAAATAGCCGAGGTTCCATGTTCAATGCTTTCCATAACTCATGCTCTTCAAGGTCTACTTTAATTCAATCCAGTTCAATCTAATTGTATTAGTATGTCGCTTCTTACAATGTCATCCGTCACAAACAATCTAATAAAAGCTGGGGCCTTGACCCCTGGAGTGATGTTAGGTTACATATTCATGGGCCAGGCCACACACCCCTGGATCACTAACATCTGCAGGCTGTCGAGGAGGAGGTGTACGGCTATAGCAACACACTATGTAAGGGGCTTAATAGCAAAGTGCCAACCTACAGGTGTGTATCATTGCAAAATTGAAGGAATTCTCAATTGAAAGTCTACTGTAAACTCAATAGTTTAACAGTTACTAGTGAAATGTTTACATGTCAACGAGCGCCTGTATGGAATTTATGTGGATAAGCTGTATGTGACCATATCCTTCTCCCCCCTAAAACATGATCTGGCCATCCTGACTATTTCCCCGCAGGCTAAATGGCTGTACGGATAGCAGTGTAGACCAGCCAATAAGCTTATTAGTTAGTTGGCTAGCTGTAATGTTGTTATTGTAGAGAGGGAGAGAGAGATGGATGGAGCGACACAAATCTCCCTCCCCTTCTCGAGGAGAAACTCAGCGAGGGAGAAATGAAATGACATCATCACCCGTCGGCCACATTCCTACAGGGGGGAGGAGGGAGGGATGGAGGGAAGGAGGGAGGGGGAT
Organism: Oncorhynchus kisutch; assembly: GCF_002021735.2. Classification (NCBI taxonomy): domain Eukaryota; kingdom Metazoa; phylum Chordata; class Actinopteri; order Salmoniformes; family Salmonidae; genus Oncorhynchus; species Oncorhynchus kisutch. The sequence goes on along the minus strand of NC_034189.2, from coordinate 21,284,061 downwards.
TGGGGGACAGTGGGCGAAGAGGGGGAAGGGGATATGTCTAAAACTTTTTAGGAGAAAAACATGACCCACAACAGCATTGAATCCCTCTCGTGTGTGTGTGTGTGTGTGTGTGTGTGTGTCTCTCTCTGTGTGTGTGTCTTCAGTACAGGGTTTCTGTACTCTTCCTTCATCATGTGCTCCCTCTTTTAATTCATGTGCTTCTTCTGACCCCTCCCCCTCTCCTTTCCTCTCCTCTCCACTGACTAAAGGAATGTGAGAACCACATCTGGAACTTATTAGAGAGAGAGAGAGAGAGAGAGAGCGCGAGAGAGAGAGAGAGAAAAAAAGAAAGAAAGAAAGAAAGAAAGAAAGAAGAAAGAAAGAAGAAAGAAAGAAGAAAGAAAGAAAGAAAGAAGAAAGAAAGAAAGAAAGAAAGAAGGAAAGAAAGAAGAAAGAAGGAAAGAAAGAAAGAATGAGATAAAAGGTTAGGGGTAAATGGAAATAGAGGGAGAGGGGAAAATATTTTGAAAAGTATGAAGGGACAGATAGAAAGACAGAGAAGGGAATGGAACTTAGCTAGCAGAAAGCAGAAAGCAGAAAGAAGGAAGAGGAAAAATGGAGGGAGGGAGAGCAGGGAGACAGAAAATGGAAGGAGGGAGAGCAGGGAGACAGAAAAATGGAAGGAGGGAGAGCAGGGAGACAGAAAAATGGAGGAGGGAGAGCAGGGAGACAGAAAAATGGAAGGACGGAGAGCAGGGAGACAGAAAAATGGAAGGAGGGAGAGCAGGGAGACAGAAAAATGGAAGGAGGGAGAGCAGGGAGACAGAAAAATGGAAGGAGGGAGAGCAGGGGAGACAGAAAAATGGAAGGAGGGAGAGCAGGGAGACAGAAAAATGGAAGGACGGAGAGCAGGGAGACAGAAAAATGGAAGGAGGGAGAGCAGGGAGACAGAAAAATGGAAGGAGGGAGAGCAGGGAGACAGAAAAATGGAAGGAGGGAGAGCAGGGAGACAGAAAAATGGAGGGAGTGAGAGCAGGGAGACAGAAAAATGGAAGGACGGAGAGCAGGGAGACAGAAAAATGGAGGGAGGGAGAGCAGGGAGACAGAAAAATGGAGGGAGGGAGAGCAGGGAGACAGAAAAATGGAAGGACGGAGAGCAGGGAGACAGAAAAATGGAGGGAGGGAGAGCAGGGAGACAGAAAAATGGAGGGAGGGAGAGCAGGGAGACAGAAAAATGGAGGGAGGGAGAGCAGGGAGACAGAAAAATGGAGGGAGGGAGAGCAGGGAGACAGAAAAATGGAAGGATGGAGAGCAGGGAGACAGAAAAATGGAGGGAGGGAGAGCAGGGAGACAGAAAAATGGAGGGAGGGAGAGCAGGGAGACAGAAAAATGGAGGGAGGGAGAGCAGGGAGACAGAAAAATGGAGGGAGGGAGAGCAGGGAGACAGAAAAATGGAGGGAGGGAGAGCAGAGAGACAGAAAAATGGAAGGACGGAGAGCAGGGAGACAGAAAAATGGAGGGAGGGAGAGCAGGGAGACAGAAAAATGGAGGGAGGGAGAGCAGGGAGACAGAAAAATGGAAGGAGGGAGAGCAGGGAGACAGAAAAATGGAGGGAGGGAGAGCAGGGAGACAGAAAAATGGAAGGAGGGAGAGCAGGGAGACAGAAAAATGGAAGGACGGAGAGCAGGGAGACAGAAAAATGGAGGGAGGGAGAAAAATTAATTGGGAGAAGGCGAGAAGTTTCAAAACCAATTAATGCCAATTAATTCTAGTCTAAGCCAAGGCATGTGCAGAGGCATCTTCCAAGGACCCAGAGCTCAGGGAAGGAGGGAAAGGCCTCAGATGTGGGTTAAAGAATTCTGATCTGAGCATAGCCCTTTGAACTCGCTCTTCCATATTCTCTGTGAATGAGGTGTGTGTGTGTGTGTGGGAGGGGGAGTGTATGTGGCTAGCTGTCCCCACAGAGGAGCCAGTCAGGCTTGAGTAATCTTCCCTTTCTCTCCCCCTGGTCCACCCCTCCTCTCTCTCTCGCGCTTTCTTTCTTTTCATCCCCCCATCCCCCACTACAGCCACCCACCAAAAAACTATAATCGGTCTTGTTCTGGCCCCCTCGACTTTACCCACCTGCCCACCCCCACTACCAGTGACCCCCCCCCCCCCCCCCCCCCCCCCCCCCTACGCCCCAACCACAACTTTTGTCACCCTTCCCCCACCCCCAAAATATGCTCGGGCATAATGTAGACACAGTTTGAAAACATGGCAAAGAGGCTGAGTCATAAGTGATCAACTTGGCTCTTTCTCTCTCGTTCTCTTTCTGTTTCTATCGCTTTCTTTCTCTCTTGCTCTGTCTTGCTTTGTGGAGACAGAGAACATATTTAGGAGAACGTTTTCGGAACTCCATTTGTTCGCCAACTTTAAACAGATGATAAATGTAGTAGAGGCTTTAACTCCTACTGCTATATGACTTTGAATTGTCATAACCGAATGGCTGGCTGTAATGTTGAGATACATAATGCGTAATATAATTTGCTACAGTGGTTTAGATCAGTTTATATATTAGTATGAAGTGGACAATGAGCCTCATCTAATTTGTAGCTTTTGTTTTTTTCTAGAACAAACATACTAATACAGTCATACTATTATGAAAAATAGTTTTACCAAACAAACATGCACTAAAGCATCAAGTCACATTGTGTTGACAGTGAAAGTAACATTGTAGCACAGCCATAACTAATGTGCCAAAAATGCTAAGCATTCCTTGATTACATTCTGGAATTGGGAGTATGGTTCAAAACCTTACAGCTGGATCCACATTATGAACAGGTCCACATTATGAATAGATCCACATTATGAATAGATCCACATTATGAATAGATCCACATTATGAATAGATCCACATTATGAACAGGTCCACATTATGAATAGATCCACATTATGAATAGATCCACATTATGAATAGATCCACATTATGAATAGATCCACACTATGAATAGATCCACATTATGAATAGGTCCACATTATGAATAGATCCACATTATGAACAGGTCCACATTATGAATAGATCCACATTATGAATAGATCCACATTATGAATAGATCCACATTATGAACAGGTCCACATTATGAATAGATCCACATTATGAATAGATCCACATTATGAACAGGTCCACATTATGAATAGATCCACATTATGAATAGATCCACATTGTGAATAGATCCACATTATGAATAGATCCACATTATGAATAGATCCACATTATGAATAGATCCACATTATGAATAGATCCACATTATGAATAGATCCACATTATGAACAGGTCCACATTATGAATAGATCCACATTATGAACAGGTCCACATTATGAATAGATCCACATTATGAACAGGTCCACATTATGAATAGATCCACATTATGAACAGGTCCACATTATGAATAGATCCACATTATGAATAGATCCACATTATGAATAGATCCACATTATGAATATATCCACATTATGAATAGATCCACATTATGAATAGATCCACACTATGAATAGATCCACATTATGAACAGGTCCACATTATGAATAGATCCACATTATGAACAGGTCCACATTATGAATAGATCCACATTATGAATAGATCCACACTATGAATAGATCCACATTATGAACAGGTCCACATTATGAATAGATCCACATTATGAATAGATCCACACTATGAATAGATCCACATTATGAACAGGTCCACATTATGAACAGGTCCACATTATGAATAGATCCACATTATGAACAGGTCCACATTATGAACAGGTCCACATTATGAATAGATCCACATTATGAACAGGTCCACATTATGAATAGATCCACATTATGAATAGATCCACATTATGAACAGGTCCACATTATGAATAGATCCACATTATGAATAGATCCACATTATGAATAGATCCACACTATGAATAGATCCACATTATGAGTAGATCCACATTATGAACAGGTCCACATTATGAATAGATCCACATTATGAACAGGTCCACATTATGAATAGATCCACATTATGAATAGATCCACACTATGAATAGATCCACATTATGAGTAGATCCACATTATGAACAGGTCCACATTATGAATAGATCCACATTATGAACAGGTCCACATTATGAATAGATCCACATTATGAATAGATCCACATTATGAATAGATCCACACTATGAATAGATCCACATTATGAGTAGATCCACATTATGAACAGGTCCACATTATGAATAGATCCACATTATGAACAGGTCCACATTATGAATAGATCCACATTATGAATAGATCCACAAAATGAATAGATCCACATTGTGAATAGATCCACATTATGAACAGGTCCACATTTTGAATAGATCCACATTAGGAATAGATCCACATTATGAATAGATCCACATTATGAACAGGTCCACATTATGAATAGATCCACATTATGAATAGATCCACACTATGAATAGATCCACACTATGAATAGATCCACATTATGAATAGATCCACACTATGAATAGATCCACACTATGAATAAATACACATTATGAATAGATCCACATTATGAATAGATCCACACTATGCATAGATTCACACTATGAATAGATCTACACTATGAATATGTCCACATTATGAATAGATCCACATTATGAATAGATCCACATTCTGAATATGTCCACATTATGAATAGATCCACACTATGAATAGATCCACATTATGAATAGATCCACATTATGAATAGATCCACATTCTGAATATGTCCACATTATGAATAGATCCACATTCTGAATATGTCCACATTATGAATAGATCCACACTATGAATAGATCCACACTATGAATAGATCCACATTATGAATAGATCCACATTATGAATAGATCCACATTATGAATAGATCCACATTAGGAATAGATCTACATGTGATTCGAACTACACAGTTGCATGAGCTACGTGTTCCATTTTAAACTTTTTTCAACAAAATTTGCAAAAACATTCAAATGGGATATATAACTGAAGGGTTGGTTTCTTTGGTCAGTAGTGTGTGTGTGTGTCAGTATGTGTCAGTAGTTGTGGCATTGTTCACAAGGACAGAGCCTGACAAATGGACAAATGTTGCACCTGCACTGAGGCCTTTGTTATAGCCAGCACTTCAAGCAGTCTAGGTAGGAACAGTAGCAACAGCAAGTTGCAGTGTCGCAAGATTAGGAGTTGTAGGTCTACTAACAACAATAGCATTTTCATGAATTATAAAGAGTCTTTGTAGTTGAATGGTTAACAGCACATTCATTTACCTTCAAACCATGTGAAATGTCTGTTAAGAAAACTGGAAACATAAAATAAAAACAACAGAATAGCTTGTATCTTCAAGTGTTTTGAGAACAGTGTATTGGACTGGCAGTTCAAAGAGTATGGCCTACAATGCATGATGAAATGGTGACATTGCACTTTGGCATAATGAGCACAGTGTGTGAGACAGTTTACAGCCATGCCACAAACATAACATAGAGACATGTATGCTATGTTACATAGTGTGTGTGTGTGTGTGTGTGTGTGTGTGTGTGTGTGTGTGTGTGTGTGTGTGTGTGTGTGTGTGTGTGTGTGTGTGTGTGTGTGTGTGTGTGTGTGTGTGTGTGTGTGTGTGTGTGTGTGTGAGTGCGTGGCTTGTAGCAGAGCCACTTACACTATATGTACAGAAGTATATGGACACCCCTTCAAATGAGTCTATTCGGCTATTTCAGCCACACCCGTTGCTGACAGGTGTATAAAATCGAGCACACAGCCATGCAATCTCGATAGACAAACATTGGCAGTAGAAAGGCCTTACTGAACAGCTCAGAGCTGAACAGCTCAGTGACTTTCAACGTGGCACCGTCATAGGATGCCACCTTCCAATAAGACAGTTTGTCAAATTTCTGCCCCTGTTAGAGCTGCCCCGATCAACTGTAAGTGCTGTTATTGTGAAGTGGAAACGTCTAGGAGCAACAACGGCTCAGCTGCGAAGTGGTAGGCCACACAAGCTCACAGAACGGGAACAGAATCGTCTGTTGCAACACTCACTACCGGATCCCAAACTGCCGCTGGAAGCAACATCAGCACAATAACTGTTCGTCGGGAGCTTCATGAAATGGGTTTCCATGGCCGAGCAGCCACACACAAGCCTAAGATCACTGGCGATGGAACCGTGACCTGTTCACCGGAAGTGCTACCTGTCCCAGACCTGCTGTTTTCAACTCTCTAGAGACAGCAGGAGCGGTAGAGATACTCTTAATGATCGGCCATGAAAAGCCGACTGACATTTACTCCTGAGGTGCTGACTTGCTGCACCCTCGACAACTACTGTGATTATTATTATTTGACCATGCTGGTCATTTATGAACATTTAAACATCTTGGCCATGTTCTGTTATATTCTCCACCCGGCACAGCCAAAAGAGGACTGGCCACCCCTCATAGACTGGTTCCTCTCTAGGTTTCTTCCTAGGTTTTGGCCTTTCTAGGGAGTTTTTCCTAGCCACCGTGCTTCTACATCTGCATTGCTTGCTGTTTGGGGTTTTAGGCTGGGTTTCTGTACAACACTTTGAGATATCAGCTGATGTAAGAAAGGCTATATAAATACATTTGATTTGATTTGATGTGCAATGCTAAGTGTTGGCTGGAGTGGTGTAAAGCCCGCCACCATGGGACTCTGGAGCAGAGGAAATGCATTCTCTGGAGTGACAATCACACATTACCATCTGGCAGTTCGATGGACGAATCTGGGTTTGGTGGATGACAGGAGAACACTACCTTCCCCAATGCATAGTGCCAACTGTAAAGTTTGGTGGAGATGGAATAATGGTCTGGGGCTGTTTTTCATGGTTTGGACTAGGCCCCTTAAATGCTTTGTTGAGATTGGTGTGGAAAAATTTGACTCCATATTAATGCCAATGATTTTGGAATGGGAATGTTCGACAGGCAGGTATCCACATACTTTTGGTAATGTAGTGTATGTGCACTGATGGATTTATGAGAGAGAAAACTGGACACATCATGCATTCAGCATGTTGCAATGTGTCCAGGAGAAACATCACTGCAAAAAAACAACTGGAATTGGTATGATTGTGTGTGTGTGTGTGTGTGCGTGCATGCGTGTGTATGTGCATGTGTTAGTGTGTGTGTAACCGATGTGAAATGGCTAGCTAGTTTACGGGGTGCGCGCTAATAGCTTTCAATCGGTGACATCACTCGCTCTGAGACCTTGAAGTAGTTGTTCCCCTTGCTCCGCAAGGGCCGTGGCTTTTGTGAAGCGATGGGTAACGATGCTTCGAGGGTGGCTGTTGTCGATGTGTGCAGAGGGTTCATGGTTCGAGCCCAGGTAGGGGCGAGGGGCGAGGAGAGTTACGGAAGCTATACTGTTACATGTGCGTGCGTGTTTAATGCGCGTGTGTGTTAGTCCGTGTGCACGTGTTAGTGTGCGTGGGTGTGTGTATCAGCTTCATTCCATGTGTGAATGTGATGTATGTGTGTAATGACTATTCATAAGGAATACTGTTTACAGCAGCCACAACATAGGTCATTTGTGAGTTGTTATACAGGATTAGGCAGTGAAAAAGTAATACAATACTAACATCGACTTTGTAGTTAATAACTTAGTAGCCTAATATTGTGTATGGATGTTGAGAGAAGGACAAAGGAGTAGCTCTGGACTATAGCAATCTAAAAAGAGACACATGGATGACATCATCCTATAGACTTTTCAAACACGCCCCCTACCTACAATATGATAAAGTGGTCGGATGGTCAGTACCTGCGCGCGCCTGCACATCCACAGCACACACACTCACTTACTGTCACACGCACAAGGTAGACAATGAAAAGGGAGGGTTGCCTTGTGCCGTGCGCGTGAGCACGAGGAAGATGTCATCTAACAGGTAGCCTGAGAAATCACTTTACCCTTGAGCAATTGTCTCCTAGCAACTACGTTATAACAATAGCCTACCTGTCATTACTCAGATATGATATCTAAACGCCATTAGGGGTATTATAGTTGCAGCTATGTTGGCCATACCTCGTCTCCAGTGTCCGTGGTATGTGTGTGTGTGTGTGCGTGCGTGTTATTAGGCTATTCATATCACAGGCACCAATAAAATATGGCAAGCAACGTTTGAATGATTGAAGCAAGCCGTTCCCACATTCCAATATCGAGCACATTTGGTCAATCACTTTAGACGTGCACTGTCATTCAAATCACATCCTTTCTGTCTAACATCCTATTTGAATAAAATGCTATAGGCTACCGAATGCACAGGACTAAGGTCATATTGTGGATACTAGGTTCTTGCACCAATCAGGCCATGATCATGTTAGACACACGCACCCTATGAAATAGCCTACCACACACTGCGGCGCATGTAATGACAAACTCATCGCCATACACTCTGAACAATTGAGCATCTACCTCTCTCTCTCTCTCTCTCTCTCTCTCTCACACACACACACACATACACACGCACGCGCGCACACGCACGCACACATTCACACACACACACATCTGAAGCGAAACTAGAATAACTTTTCCCCTCATCAAGTTTGAAAGCCTTGGTATTGTTCGACAACATGAAACAGTGTGTCATTGATTAGGGAAGGTAACAGGGAAAACCCTAATCTTACCACGGTGAAAACTCAACGCCAAACTCAGGAGCAAAAGCCGCTGCATGGTTCAGAAGACCAGTAAATCCGTTAGCTCAATTCTCCGTGAGGGCAGCATTAAAAATCCTAGTTGGATTCTATTCAGCAGTATAGGGTAATTGTAATCCTTCCAATTAATATATATGACGGTTTTCTTCGTTCTCCACCTCCCCTTACTGCTCTTTTTTTTTGCGGTTTACAACATTTCTCCGTTTTTCCTCATTTCCCCCTTTCCGTTGTCCGCTCTTTCGTGCTCGGGCGATGGTCCGTTTACTCATTAGCGACGCATTCCTCTCTCTCTCTCTCTCTCTCTCTCTCTCTCGTCAGCGCCACAGCACACTCCCCTCCTCTTTCTAGTCTGAATCTCGCGTTAGATGTTACCGCTATTAGATGCGCTTTTCTTTGTCACCAGAAAACAACAAAAATACATTGTCCATGTTTGTTGAATTTTGAATCATCATTATCTCTGTATTTTTTTTTGTAAGAGAGATGGAGCAATAGGTTATAGATCTAATGACGTGTCATGGTTATGGACGTGACTAGTTGAATCATACTGTAAAGCAAATCATTCTGCATTCATTCTGCGTGACACAACCAAGTTCTGCCCCAAAAGTGACAGCATATGTTGCTTCCTTTCCCCCAATTTAATGATGAAGGCTATACAGATGTGGAGTTCACTGTCACCGCTGAGTCTGTGTAGTGGTCTATTAGGCTATTGCTCTCATGTGTTTCCACCCCTCGCGTTGCTTTAAAGTATAGACCAGTGTTGGAGCGCCCTCAAGTGCACTGACTCCTGAACTAACTCCCCAAACAACTGGAGCAACTATTAAAATACCTTCACACGGATGCACCTCATAAAAACAACAAATTCAGCTACACTAATTTGTTCACTGAAACATTTACCGCTATAATTAGGATTCCATGCAATGCCATCATTACAGTGTTACCTTGTTTGATCCGTTATTGCAAGTATAGCTCATTCAGTAGACTGGCATTGATATAAATAAGTGGTTCATTTTCTACGATTACTCAGAGATGATCTACTTCAGGAAAAAAAAATATATAGGCTAGGGATGGATTGTTTGTGAGGTTAAATAAATATGTCAATAGTCAACTGTCAATCATGGGATTTAAAATATATATATATTATAATTTAGGCCTAGCAAGAATTTCTTTTGATATTGTAATGCTAAATAAGTGGTCGAACATACCGTTCTATCACATAAAGAACAAATAAAATGAAGCATAAAAATATGTACATAAGTGTTTATTTTATATTAATTAAACGCCAGATTATACATTTATATCATTATTAGTATATATATATTTTTTTTTAAAGTTATGGTGTATAGAGATGTAGTGAAGTGCAGCCCTATATTTAGAATACTTATTAGAAGAATGCATTGAATGAAATGGTGGCTGCAATTTATTATGGAACAGCATTCATTTTCTGCAATAAAAATTTCGCAGGTCTGCCGTGAAGCATCAAGAGTGGCACATCTCTGCCGGGACTCGAACCCGGAGCCTCTGGATTAGAAGTCCAGCGCGCTATTCCATTGCGCCACAGAGACTGCGGCAATAAACGTGATCCTGGTCAGGTTTAGATATTCACATCCCTCTAGGTCGACGCTTTCTGTATCCTTCTCGCATCAGCACCACCCTCCGTCGACATTTGAGTTCGATATGAGAGACCGTTAGAGGGCGCTGTGTAGCTCTCTCTTCAATGGACTTCATAAATGGCGATGGTGTTCATTAGTGACATGAGGAAAATGCATTCTATTTAGGCTTTAATCAAATGCGCAGTGCAATAAGGAGATTGAAAAGCAATAGCCAATATACTGTGTGGAATATTAGATACAGTTTGCATCATTATATTTTCCTCAGAATAGCCTACTAACTAAGGGATTTTTTTTTATTGTGCTGAATCTGCATCAGAATAAAACACCCTCAATAAACTAAACTGCCTATTTTTTTTATAAGGTTCCACAGCCTACTAGATATATTGTGATGATTGGTAACTTTTTATCTGCTATGACTGTTCTCACAGACAGCAGATAGCAATGTATATAAATTAAGCAATGAGGCCCGAGGATGTGAGTTAAATGGTCAATAAACCATGGCTAAGGGCTGATCTTATGCATGATGCAACACAGAGTGCCTAGATACAGCCATTAGCTGTGGTACATGTATTTTGTAAAGAGCAGCCATATTGTTGTCAGTCTGCTAGGAACCTGTTTATAATGTATTAAGTGTGTATGTTTATCCTGTGTTACCATTTAATTAGCTAGTAAATAAATAATTAAACCAATTTGTGTAGTACTGAATCATAAGTAAGGTTATAGTTTTTGCAGATGCAAGGAGGTTATGACTGTTCAGAAGGATGATATGCTACAAGGTTATGATTAATAAATTGACTGTTTATAGATGTGATAGGTAAAGACCTTTAGTTGAATTCGGGGATGGTAACTCTTTAAAGATCCGCTCTCCTGGTGCCCCAGATCCTAATGAGTTAATTTTTACATGATTAATTTAACCGAGTAACAAATAAATATAGTTAGTTGAGTAGATAAATAATAGTCTTCAGATTTATGTTACAGTCAAGTCACGACAATATCAAGGATTGCATCAAAAATTAATACATAAATACCATTTGAAGCTTGATGAGTTGATCATTTGAATCAGCTGTGTAGTGCTATGGCAAAAACAAAAATGCACTCCTTTGAGTCCCCAAGAACAGGACTGAGAACCACTGCTCTTCATTGGGACCTCTTCATCTGCAGACAGGCTTTCACAGCTCTCTGTATCTGTGGACAAAAAACATCACAAGAAACAGACTTCATTATACTCAAATTAGACAGCACTGAATATTATGTTACTCTTATCGCTGTCTTCACTTCTAGGGACTGCAACTACACGAAAGTACCTGCCCTATACAGAATAGCCTACTCTCTCTCTTTGACAGTTGGGGCTGCTAACGTTATCCTTTCACCCTCCGTGGCTGTTAGCTAGCTACCTACAAATGCATTTTTTTTACAATGATAAATACATCAAGATAGCTGGCTAATATGAAGTTAGGTAGCTGGTGATATTTCATTAACTTAGCTAGCAAGCTATACAGTATGTAAAGTTAGCTAGATAGCTAGCTAGCTCCGTTATCAGCTAATTCAGACTTCATTATTATCTCTTTGTTATTCTTAAATGTTGATTATTGTTCTTGGTCCCTGATTGTCCCGTAGGCCTACATGAATAATCTAAAGAAAATTAAGTGACATGATCCATCTTAAATTGTGAAAGGAAAGTCCCCCTCTATATTTTATTTTCAGCAGTTCACTGTTGATACAGTCCCAAAATGTTTTGAGAGTTATTTTCATGTAATCCCATTTCAGTTTCTCTGACTGCTTGTCAGACTGCTTGTAACTTGTGATGACAGGAATAAAATAGCCTATACAAAGGAATTTATGCTATCCATGTAGCTACTTCAAATTTAGGCACAGATCCAAACCCAGAGTCTAATAATACATGTAAATTCTTCAGAATCTCATTCCTGTCAGCGTCCCGTGACAGGGAAGTAACCTTTAGGACGAAACCAGGAAATACATGCCAGAGAATTCCCTTCTGATAGGCTACCCTTGTGACTACGTTTAGCATGAATATACCTCCATATTATCTGGATAGGCAGTAGGCTACAGCTCAACATTTCTAAGGCCAACCCCTTGTCATATATGTTTTATTTTATTTCACCTTTATTTAACCAGGTAGGCTAGTTGAGAACACCTTTATTTAACCAGGTAGGCTAGTTGAGAACAAGTTCTCATTTGCAACTGCGACCTGGCCAAGATAAAGCATAGCAGTGTGAACAGACAACACAGAGTTACACATGGAGTAAACAATTAACAAGTCAATAACACAGTAGAAAAAAAAGGGGTCTATATACATTGTGTGCAAAAGGCATGAGGAGGTAATAATTACAATTTGCAGATTAACACTGGAGTGATAAATGAGGTTTAGGGTTAGGGTTATGTATGTATGTATTGTTAGGATCGTAAGAAAAGCCATGCGTGAAACATTAAACGTAAAAAAAAACTATCACTAAACGTACAAACCCTTTGATACGACTATGAATTCACATTTACACGTTCGGTTTTTACCCTACGTCTCCCTTTACTTGGTTACAGACATTTTCTTATGAGTACAAACTTTTGTTAGTAATGTGGCATCTGCAAAGGACATGAACTGAATTTAGCTTGTCGAACTTAGCTTGTCAATGAAGCAACTATAGCCCCGACGTTTCTTTGCAGAGTTTCTTTGCAGCTAACGTTACCGGTTTCATTTCCAAAATAAAAGTATTGAGCTTGTTTTAGAACTGCATTCAATAATGACGTCATACCAGTAGATTATGTAGTGTAGGCTTGGGACTGAGAATGATAAAGACATAGAAGAGCCCTGTCTAGAATAACCGCCTGAGCTGCAAAATAGGAAGTAAATATTATTTATGCTAGGCCTATTCCTCTATCGAAATATGTCATGCTGCTGTGTGTTATTTAAGGGCCAGATAATTGCATGATTCATTTTTATAGATGCGTGGGGCTAGTGTGGTGATCATGTAACCTAATGAATCACACTTTTTCCAGTTTTTGGGAGCTTGGACTGTAGGCCTAATATTAGTCATTTTGACTGTTGTTTTAGGGTATTTCCACTACTGTAGACTTGTTATAGCAATTTGCGTTGCACAACGTCATCGTGCAGAGGCTATATCCATATGAATAAATGTGACAAAACAAAATATTGATTACGTCTTGGCTATACCCTGTCCTGAGCAAAATAGCCAAGGGGTCACAAATGGTCAAGACTATCTATAGCCTATTCTTATTGCCAAATCTGTTTTCCCTATCAGCCACTGCACATGCTTTTTCAACTATTTTGTTTAAAATTTATTTAGAGGCTAGCTCACCTAGGGTCTCTTTTTTGACATGATGACTCCTTGCTGTCCCCAGTCCACCTGGCCATGCTGCTGTTCCAGTTTCAACTGACCTGAGCCCTAGGACCATGCCCCAGGACTACCTGACATGATGACTCCTTGCTGTCCCCAGTCCACCTGGCCATGCTGCTGTTCCAGTTTCAACTGTTCTGCCTTATTATTATTCGACCATGCTGGTCATTTATGAACATTTGAACATCTTGGCCATGTTCTGTTATAATCTCCACCCGGCACAGCCAGAAGAGGACTGGCCACCCCACATAGCCTGGTTCCTCTCTAGGTTTCTTCCTAGGTTTTGGCCTTTCTAGGGAGTTTTAACTAGCCACCGTGCTTCTACACCTGCATTGCTTGCTGTTTGGGGTTTTAGGCTGGGTTTCTGTACAGCACTTTGAGATATCAGCTGATGTACGAAGGGCTATATAAATAAATTTGATTTGATTTGATTTGATTTATGGGGAGCCCTATAATAAACACAGTTATAAAACACAAATAGAGTTCTAAAATTATTCCGCAAGACACCAGTACCCAAAATGATAGCCTAAATTCCTAAATTGCAATGCCCATAAGTTGAAGGCATATTTTTTATTTGGATAGGCCTAAATTAAACATTGAATTATTAAAGTGATAGGCAAAAGAACTTTGGAGAATTTAGATACATTTCAATAAACGAACGCATAAGACTGTTCTATCCTCTTTGATTTATTTCCTATTGCAACTCAGACTGAACTGAATGAAGGATGAATTAAATGTTCAAATATGTGGGAATGTCAAGTTGCATGCATCATGCATGCTCTGCACTTTACTTGGCTAGTAGGCAAATAGGCCTACATTAGGGTACAATGACTGACTACATGACTCCAGAAGGGTATCTTCTGAGGCTGAGGGGTGCTCTTCTGAAGGCTCATGGTGCTATGGTGTTACATGGACATCACAAGCTCTTCAACTGCAAGTTTTAAGTTCCTTGGCATACACATCACAGACAAACTGAATTGGTCCACTCACACAGACAGCATCGTGAAGAAGGCGCAGCAGCGCCTCTTCAACCTCAGGAGGCTGAAGAAATTCGGCTTGTCACCAAAAGCACTCACAAACTTCTACAGATGCACAATCGAGAGCATCCTGGCGGGCTGTATCACCGCCTGGTATGGCAACTGCACCGCCCTCAACCGTAAGGCTCTCCAGAGGGTAGTGAGGTCTGCACAACGCATCACCGGGGGCAAACTACCTGCCCTCCAGGACACCTACACCACCCGATGCTACAGGAAGGCCATAAAGATCATCAAGGACATCAACCACCCGAGCCACTGCCTGTTCACCCCGCTGTCATCCAGAAGGCGAGGTCAGTACAGGTGCATCAAAGCTGGGACCGAGAGACTGAAAAACAGCTTCTATCTCAAGGCCATCAGACTGTTAAACAGCCACCACTAACATTGAGTGGCTGCTGCCAACACACTGTCAATGACACTGACTCAACTCCAGCCACTTTAATAATGGGAATTGATGGGAAATGATGTAAATATATCACTAGCCACTTTAAACAATGCTACCTTATATAATGTTACTTACCCTACATTATTCATCTCATATGCATACGTATATACTGTACTCTATATCATCGACTGCATCCTTATGTAATACATGTATCACTAGCCACTTTAACTATGCCACTTTGTTTACATACTCATCTCATATGTTATACTGTACTCGACATCATCTACTGTATCTTGCCTATGCTGCTCTGTACCATCACTCATTCATATATCCTTATGTACATATTCCTTATCCCCTTACACTGTGTATAAGACAGTAGTTTTTTTGGAATTGTTAGTTAGATTACTTGTTCGTTATTACTGCATTGTCGGAACTAGAAGCACAAGCATTTCGCTACACTCGCATTAACATCTGCTAACCATGTGTATGTGACAAATAACATTTGATTTGATTTGATTTGAACTGGGCAGCAGTGTCGCGATGGAGGGAATAGCCTATACGGAGACTACCTAAGACCACTGCAACATAGTTATTCTAACGTGTGGGAAAGCTAATGCCAGATTTAGCCTATGTTTAACCTCTCCCCTTGTTCATTTCAAAGTCCATATGTTCATGACCCGTTTCATATAAATCATGTCAAATTATTTAAAATTCATATGAACCCCTCCTACAAGAATATGCTTTGGCAAGGTTTTGACTGATATAAAAATTATTTTGAGTGGCAAAGACAAAGAGTGGATTCAATTACAGTTTTTCTCAATTGCTAAAACGCTAAAACCCATTGGCTGAACAAAGTTCTCAGTTGCCTGGACTCACTTAGCTAATTATGCAGTCTGACCATTTTCCTGATAAAATGTTTGGGTGTCAGCGAAAATGAATGGAGTAAAAAAGTACATTTTCTTTAGGAATGTAGTTTCGTAAAAGTAAAAGTTGGCAAAAATATAAATGGTAAAGTAAAGTACAGATACCCCCAAAAAATATTTAAGTAGTACTTGACAGTATTTTTTACTTAAGTACTTTACACCACTGCTGCCTGGCCTTTCAACCTATCTCATTGTAGAGCTAGATGAGTTAGAGCCCTGTCTATGTTGATAGGTAAGATGAGAGCACCCCTCCAGCTTGGATGGAGTCCGTCACTCCTCAGCAGGCCAGGCTTGGTCCTGTTTGTCCCAGAAAGACGGACAGTTATCTACAAATTCTATATTTTGGGAGGGGCAGAAAACAGTGTTCAACCTGCGTTTGAGTCTGATGTAGAGCTAATCATTCCCCCTAACTGGGAGGGGGCCAGAGACAATTATTCGATACCAACACGTTTCTAGTTAAGTTACACGCTGAAGTTATGTTGTGCTTGGTGACCTCTGAATGTTTCGTCCTAACATCGTTGGTGCCGACAAGGATAACAATATCCCTATATAGTGGCGACGCGTAATTCAGGGCACCAGGGCACTCATTGTCTTAATAAATCAAAATTACGGATTGCCTCTCATCCACTCGAGAGATGAGAGACAATCCCCTTATGCCATAGTTTGTCAGTAGAAACCAGATTTGTTTAAGCAAGTCAGACAAAAAACAGCCATGTTTTTATTAAAAGGCAGTAAATGAGGCTGAATGAATTGTTTTTCGCAGCCAGACAAGGCTTCGCTGATAGCCAGGTGTAGCGGTGGTAAGGATTCACTCCATGGTGCTGAAAAGAAAGCTCTGCTGTTGGGATAGCTTTATGTAGGCCCTAACAGTTTGTGGGCACCATTTGTCACCGTTATAGTGCAATGAATGTTTTGTTTTGTGTTGTGTAGTGGCTTAGCTGGCATGCATAAAAATAAAAAAAATACATAGTTTGCCCCACCAAGATGAGTAAAAGTCTAAAAGTATTTGGTTTTAAAAATACTTAAGTATCAAAAGTAAATGTGATTGCTAAAATATAATTAGTATCAAATACTTTCAAATTCTTCATATTAAGCAAACCAGAAGGCACAATTTTCTTGTTTTTTAAATTTATGGATAGCCAGGGCCACACTCCCAACACTCAGACACCATTTACAAATAAGCATTTGTGTTTAGTGAGTCTGTCAGATCAGGGGCAGTAGAGATGACCAGGAATGTTCTCTTGATAAGTGTGTGAATTGGACCATTTTCCTGTCCTGCTAAGCATTCAAAATATAAAAGTACTTTTGGGGTGTCAGGGAAAATGTATCGGGTAAAAAGTACATCATTTTCTTTTGGAATGTATTGAAGTAAAAGTAAAAGTTGTCAAAAAATATAAATAGTAAAGTAAAGTACAGATACTTAAAAAAACGATTTACTGTAAATCTTTTAGATTAGCCTTTACGTCAGGAGTCCTGCCCCCTTGTAAACAATGTATGGATGATTATTTTAAATCTAATTTTGAGGGTAATAGATACACCAATGACTTGGGTTTTCAATTTGTCAGAGCTAATGGTGGAAGGCTTCAGCTACTCAGACCCTGTAACGGGTGGAGGGGTCTGAGAATGCTCGGCCTCTTACTCGTTGCTTATTAATGGGGAGAACTGGTTCAAAGTTTTTGTTGGCTGAATGAGCATTGAGAAAATAACCTGGCTGCGTGGATTGTACGGGAGGATTTATATTACTATCTGTACTTACTGGTGGCACAGACGCTTTGTCATCCTTTCCTACTTTTAAATGTCCCTTGCCTAACGATTGCATCTGAAGCTGGGCTTGCAACTTGTCTGTCCTCTCCATAAGGCGATAGTTTATGGAGCCTGATACCTGCCAAAAGGTTGAACATATGTATCGTTAGGCTAGTAAGAAAAGCCATGCGTGAAACATGGAACATAAATGTAAACAATTACGGACTTATATTTTAGCCTTGAACAAATATTGTGTTGCAATTCTGACTTAAAATGATACCTTACAGAGTTTTGGCAGTTTCATCTCATCAACAAACAAAAAAACGTACAACAAACGGCCTGTGAGAAATGCTACCCGAACAAGCATAACACAGTATAAAAAAAACGGAAGTCAGGCAAACTGGAAAGAGGTATCCTGCATGTTTTCAAGTTAAAAGTGTCCATTGTCTATTACTCCTCAGTTGAGTTTACTTCACATTTAGGTAGCTAATGTCATGGATTTGTTTGCCAGCGCAAGTCTAGATAGCACGAGCTATATTATGCCTACAACAGTGAAGTTTCAGTCCGCTAGGTGTATCTCTACAGCATGGGCATATCTCTAAGTGACGTGGACATCCCCATGCATGAACCTTATCAAAATATGTGTCACGCCCTGGTCTTAGTATTTTGTGTTTTCTATATTTATTTGGTCAGGCCAGGGTGTGACATGGGTTTATTTTGTGTTGTGTTTATGTATGGGGGTTTTTCGTAGGTTTTGGGATTGTGGCTTAGTGGGGTGTTCTAGCAAAGTCTATGGTTGCCTGAGGCGGTTCTCAATCAGAGGCAGGTGATTCTCGTTGTCTCTGATTGGGAACCATATTTAGGCAGCCATATTCTTTGAGTGTTTCGTGGGTGATTGTTCCTGTCTCTGTGTTAGTTGTCACCAGATAGGCTGTTTAGGTTTTCACGGCCCGTTTCTTGTTTTGTGTTTTTTTCGTTTATTAAAGATGTATCGAACTAACCACGCTGCATTTTGGTCCGACTCTCTTTCGACGGAAGAAAACCGTAACAATATGACTAATTCAGTATTGCACCATCCCATTCTCTGGGCTCTGTCTGCAATCATAAAAAGTATTATATACCAGGAATAATGAAACATATAATAATAATAGATATTTGTTAAATCCAGTGGTGATTTTAGCATGAAAATGTGGGGCAAAAAAGAAAACACGTGGTACGCTTGCCAGCAAAGCCACTACACAACACAACATTAAACAATACATGAATTGCACTATAACAGTGACAAACAGTGCCCACAAACTAATGAGCCTACATAAAGCTGTTCCAACAGCAGAGTCCCAAAAGCAGTCCCAACATCTTACCACTGCTACACCTGGCTATCAGCGGAGCCTTGACTGGCAGTGAAACAGTTCATTCAGTCTCATTTACTGCCTTTAAAAAAACATAGCTGATATGGCTGACTTGCTTAAACAAATGTGGTTTCTAATGACAATTGAGATGTACAAGCTATGGCATAAGGGGACGACAAGCAGAAAAGAGGCAATCCGAAATGTCGATTTAGATATTAATGAGCAAGCTAGGACGGATGTAGTCAATATAACTATTTGTTCAGCACTTTTGAAATGTACAGCGACAGAATTCAGAACATGTGTTGTTCTTACATTGTTCTCCCTGTACACCAAGTCAGAACCATATGATAAATAAAGGGGGCATATAAGCAAACAATGAAAGCTCTTACAATATTCAATGATTACATTTCTCTAAAACAGGTTATAGGCTACATGTACACCACCAAGTCAGAACAGAAGGAAAAATTAAGAGTTGTAAATAGAACAAATGATTAGGGTGAGGCACATTGTCACGACTTTTGCCTCAATAACGTGTTCGCCTGTTCACAAATCTCTGCTCTCCTGCACCTGACTTCGCTACCAGTACGCACACATCTACCTGGCATATTACATAATTTATGTAGCAGCATACAATACATTTTTGGACTCACCTTGTTGTGCTGTGCCCACTTGAACAGGAAGGTTACACGGCAGTCCTTCGTGGGCAAATTTCGTGGGCATTCTCTGGATTTATGGTACTTTCAAAACAACTGGGAACTCTGAAAAAAACAAGGTCTTCGGGTCGTAGCTCTAGAAAGAGGTCTGGATTTACAATTCCGAGTTGGATGACCGTTCAAAGCGTATTTTCCCAGTCGGAGCTGGTTTATTCCCGACTTCTCAGTTGTCTTGAACTCACTGAAGTCAAGTTTTCGCAGTTCCGAGTTGTTTTATGTCCAATGGCCGATGAGCCCCGATACTCGCAAAAAACAGTTGTCACATGAAATTAGCTCACTGGTATACAGACAATAGCCAAGCCTTGAAGCAAGCTCGCAGAAAATGGGCACGGAAATGACACACCATCAAACTGGAAGTCTTCGACTATCTTGGAAAGACAGTGCCGTGCAATATCAAAGAACCTGCTCGATCAGCCTAATTTTCCAACCTAATTGAGGAGAATAAGAATAATCCCAAATTTATTTTTGATAGTGTTTCAAAGCTAACTAAAAAGCAGCATTCCCCAAGAGAGGATGGCTTCACTTCAGCAGTGAGCAATTCATGAACTTCTTCGATGAAAAGATCATGATCATTAAAAAATAAATTACGCTCCCGGGTGGTGCAGTGGTTAAGGGTGCTGTACTGCAGTGCCAGCTGTGCCACCAGAGACTCTGGGTTCGCACCCAGGCTCTGTTGTAACCAGCTGCGACCGGGAGGTCTGTGGGGCGATGCACAATTGGCCTAGTGTCGTCCAGGTTCGAAAGCAAATTACACACTCCTCTTTGAATCTGTGTATTCCTCCAAAGCTCAGTTGTCCTGAGTCTGCACAGAACTGCTAGGATCAATGGAGACACTCAAGTTTTTTTATCCTGTATCTCTCGACACATTCACTAAAATAGTCATGGCCTCTAAACCTTCCAGCTACATACTGGACACTATTCCAACTAAACTACTGAAAGAGCTGCTTCCTGTGCTTGGCTGTCCTATGTTGAGCATAATAAACGGCTCTCTATCCTCCGGATGTGTACCAAACTCACTAAAAGTGGCAGTAATAAAGCCTTTCTTGAAAAAGCCAAACCTTGACCCGGAAAATGTAAAAAACTATATCGAATCTCCCATTCCTCCCAATTTATTTTGAAGAAGCTGTTGCGCAGCAACTCACTGCCTTCCTGAAGACAAATAATGTATACGAAATGCTTCAGTCTGGTTTTAGACCCCATCACTGTACTGAGACTGCACTTGTGAAGGTGACAAATTACCTTTTAATGGCTTCAGACCAAGGCTCTACCTCTGTCCTTGTTCTCCTAGATCTTAGTGCCACTTTTGACACCATCGATCGCCACATTCTTTTGGAGAGATTGGAAACCCTAATTGGACTACACTACATTTACGGCTCACGGTGAATTCCATTCATAATAGATAACAATGATACAATTTCAATTCAATGCGTTTAATGCAAGCCTGAATGACAGTGTCCCCCGAACCCCCCCCCCATCTCAGCCTCCGTATCTATGGTGCAATAGTCTATGTATCGGGGGGCTAGGGTCAGTCTGTTATATCTGGTGTAATTCTCCTGTCTTATCTGGTGTCCTGTGTGAACTTAAATATGCTCCCTCTAATTCTCTCTATCCCACTCCTCCCGGAGGACCATGCCTCAGGACTACCTGGTCTGATGACTCCTGGCTGTCCCCAGTCCATCTGGTCTTGCTGCTGCTCCAGTTTCAACTGTTCTGCCTATGGAACTCTGATCTGTTCACCGGACATGCTACCTTGTCCCGGACCTGCTGTTTTCGACTCTCTCTCTCTCTCTCTTTCTACCGCACCTGCTGTCTCGACCTCTAAATGCTCGGCTATGAAAAGCCAACTGACATTTGCTCCTGAGGTGCTGGCCTGGTTCCTCTCTAGGTTTCTTCCTAGGTTCCTGCCTTTCTAGGGATTTTTCCTATCCACTGTACATCTGCATTGCTTGCTGTTCGGGATTTTAGGCTGGGTTTCTGTATAAGCTCTTTGTGACATCTGGTGATGTTAAAGGGGCTTTATAAATACATTTGATTGAGTGATAATTGGGAAAAATCGATGATTGTACAGACAGCAGATCAGCTAATGAAAAACAAGGAGATGAAGAGAGGAAATGGTTTAAATATCAAGGTATTGTCGTGGAAATTACCACTAAGGACTCCCAAGTCAAAGTTTAATGAACACATCTTTATTGATATTGAAGCTCTCATTGATATTGAAGCTCTATTGAAGCTCTCATTAGGGCAGCAATACGAGACAGTGCAGAGAGGCGGGGGAAATGTTCTAGCCGTATTTTGACATGCATAGGCGAGACGTGCTCTGATAAAGCAACCTATGGATTACAATGAAGGATTTTGGGTTTCAGTGGGATTGGGACGATAGGAAAACAGCCTTTATATAAACGCTAGTGAGTCAATAGATAAATAATACATTTGATTTGGGCTAAATTATTGCATGCTAAATGTTTCTGGTCAGTGATAGAAGAGCAAATGAATAAATGAGCTACCATTTCCACTTGTACAGCCAGAGAGCAATTAACCAAATATACAGACAGAGATTCAGTGAAACAAAATCACATTGATTGATTATCAGATATGTCACAGGTTTTTGGTTGGGAGTAGGACAAACTACTACACAAGTGAAGAGCAAAATAGAGCAAAATAGAGAGAAAAGAAGATGATCATTAGCACACTACAACGTAGCCTAATGGTTACCAAATATCCAAATGGAGATTCAGTGAAAACAAAAATGTGACATTGATTTATCTAGACGAGTCCCCTAAGCTTGTCTCAAAGCAGCGTGATGGCGCTGGCCCTGTCAAAACAGTGCTGAAATTATAATCTATGTGACCACACACAACTATTGCTTTAAATTAGTATAACGGTATTTCCTCGTCTCCTCACTCCGCTACCTTCGCCATTTTGTTCTCAACACCAGTTTAAATCAACATAGCCTACTGTTTTCCAGAAATCTTGCTTTTTTTTCGCATTCGGGCTATTTTATTTCTGTGATGTCGGACTAGGCCTGGGCTCCGACTTCATCTCACCAGGCTCGGGTCGGACCGGGATCGAATTTTGAGTTCTGATGATAACTGTAAATCGCATTTGTTTCTCGTGTGCAGTCAGGCAGTGTCAAGTATGTGTGTGCTTTGAAATTATGGAGACTTTGTGTGAAGTAAATAAGCTAAGGTAAAAGCTTACCTGTTTGGAAAATGTGCCATTTTACTTTTAGCTAATTTGCTGCTGCGCATGTGTATTTTGTGGAATTGCATTAGTGCAACAGTGGCGGGAAATGTTGTAGTTTCCCGGGTCTTGTCATTAAAAAAAATTCAGGAAATGTGAAGAGTGGTCCTGGGACAGTCCGGGGATCCCAGTTACTGTTGTTAATTCTCAAAGTATCCCATGTTGAGTCAAAAAGCCACCACCACACAAGGTTAAAACACTGAGGTCCTCCCAGTCTGCTGGGCCACTACCAGCTTGTCCACAGGTTCACTGTATATTCATGTTGTTTCTCACGACTCTGGCTGCTGAGGAAGAGGGGATTGTACTAGGGTGATCTTACAGTCTACTTCCTCTTGTGCTGGGATGTAGAGGTTCTCATTAATGCTCATCTCATTGTTGTTGTTGAACATATCACTGATGAGGTTGGTTGGCTTGGGAACTTTGGGGAGAATCTTGTCCTTGTGTCTATAGGCAGAAGACACAGTCATTTGGTATAATATCTAAAAATGGACCTACAATATATTCATCACCATTCAGAGATCGCAGTATCCCATATTTTGTGGAGTGAATTCAGATGTGTATAGATTGATGTGTACTCACTTCCTTATACAAAAACAAACCAGGATGGAAACTATAACCGCCATGACTGAAATGAAGACGGCTGAAACATGCAGGGGCCAATCCCGATTCCCATCTTTACCTAAACAAACAAACAACAATGTCAGGATAGAGGTTTACCTATATAACCGGCTAATAAGATGTTAAATCCACTTCAATTCAATCAGTGTACATGAATGGGAGGAGACAGCTTAAATAAAGATGTTTAATAAGCCTTGAGACAATTGAGACATGGATTGTGTATGTCAAATCAAATCAAAGTTTATTTGTCACGTGCGCCGAATACAACACGTGTAGACCTTACAGTGAAATACTTACTTACAGGCTCTAACCAAGAGTGCGAAAAAAAGGTATGTGTGTGTGTAGGTAAGTAAAGAAATAAAACAATAGTAAAAAGACATTTGAAAATAAGACTAGCAAGGATATATACAGACACTGTTTAGTCAGGCTTATTGAGGTAGTATGTACATGTAGGTATGGTTAAAGTGACTATGGGGGCCCCTCAGGGGTGTGTGCTCAGTCCCCTCCTGTACTCCCTGTTCACTTATGACTGCATGGCCAGGCATGACTATAACACCATCACTAAGTTTGCCAATGCCACAACAGTGGTAGGTCTGACCACCGACAACGATGAGACAACCTATAGGGAGGAGGTCAGAGACCTGGCCATGTGGTGCCTAGACAACAACCTCTCCCTCAACGTGATCAAGACAAAGGCGAGGATTGTGGCCTACAGGAAAAGGAGGATTGAGCACTCCCCCATTCTCATCGACAGGGCTGTAGTGGAGCAGGTTGACAGATTCAAGTTCCTTGGTGTCCACATCAACAACAAACTATCATGGTCTAAACACACCAAGACAGTCGTGAAGCGGGCATGACAAAGCCTATTCACCCTCAGGAGACTGAAAATATTTAGCATAGGTCCTCAGATCCCCCAAAAAGTTCTACAGCTGCACCATCGAGAGCATCCTGGTTGCATCACTGCCTGTTATGGCAACTGCTTGGCCTCCGATCGCAAGGCACTACAGAGGGTAGTGCATATGGCCCAGTACATAACGGGGGCCAAGCTTCCTGCTATCCAGGACCTCTATACCAGGTGGTATCAGAGGAAGGCCCTAAAAATGGTCAAAGACTCCAGCCACCTTAGTCATAGACTGTTCTCTCTGCTACCGCACGGCAAGAGCTACTGGGGTGCTAAATCTAGGTCCAAAAGACTTCTTAACAGCTAATAAAATGGCTACCCAGACTATTTGCATTGCCCCCGCCCCCCCCCCCCTCTCTTTTACGCTGCTGCTACTCTCTGTTTATTATCTATGCATAGTCACTTTAACTCTACCTACACGTACATATTACCTCAATTACCTCGACTAACCGGTGCCCTCGCACATTAACTCTGCACCGGTACCCCCTGTATATAGCCTCGCTATTGTTATTTTACTGCTACTCTTTAATTAACTTAAAAATAATAATAATAATTTTTACTCTTACATTTTTTACTTAACACATTTTTTCTTAAAACTGCATTATTGGTTAAGGGTTTGTAAGTAAGCATTTCATTGTAAGGTCTCCCCTATACCTGTTGTATTCGGTGCATGTGACAAATACAATTTGTTTATACCAGCTCCATTTTATTTAGCTTATAATTATGAGAGGATGGCCCAAGAAGAAAGAAAGAACGGGGAAACCATACCATATATTGCCTCCTCAGTCCAGTCACCCTCTCCCATACCACACAATTGTAAAAAGATGGGTTTAATGCGAACACGATACTGACAGTAAGGGTCATAGTTCACCATGATCCAAGTCTTGTCTCCTAAGGACGTACTCTGGAACGACATTACAGCAACAGACATTTGAGTGCTTTTAGTCTACTAAACCTACATACTGTAATTCAAGACAACAAAGTTGATAAATAAAAGTGTACTTTATACAGTGGCTGGTTGTAAAAGACAATAACATTTTTGCAGACAAGTACTAAAACGAAACAATGGCAGATTCACTGCCCATACAGAATCACTACCCACACTTTGCTTTCCTTACCTCAGGCATTTTACATCTGGTATAGTTGATGATGTACTTCCAACAGCGTGGATGTCTTATGTCTGGTGAAATCCAGCTAATATTGAGGTTGCTCCCTTCCTCTGTGATCTTCAATTCAAGAGGCATAGGCTGCACTGCAGGAAGCATGGACAGGGAAGGAGATAATAAAGCAACCTTTGAGAGAAAAACTGTATACATTGATGAAAATTAGATGCAAATTAAGCCAAATCGCCACCGGATGTTGATGCAACGTGATTACGATGATGTTAATTAAATAATAAGGAAACTATGATGACTCAGACTATTTATTATTTCGATTTTAGCCTCAGATTTAGCCTGAAGAGTGATAATAGAGTAGTTTTAGTCTTACCATGGCCATGAGGATTCACCTCGAAGGTATTCCGTACCGATGAACCGTTGAGAGTCCCATTGACCTGGAAGAAGAACCGCATGTGGAAGTCTCCTCTCAGATGACATCCTGTCCTCTGATTGCCGTTGTACAGGTACTCATTGCATTCCGATACCTTACTCATATTTTTTAACCTGAAAAATCAGAAATGACGGGACTGAGATTGTATAGGTTAGTAGTTCCTAAATATTTCCTAACCACATGACCCAATCAGGAAAAACATTGGGTCATAGATATAACAACTGAAAAACCAGCCAAACAAAGACTAT
This sequence comes from Oncorhynchus kisutch, assembly GCF_002021735.2. Lineage (NCBI taxonomy): Eukaryota > Metazoa > Chordata > Actinopteri > Salmoniformes > Salmonidae > Oncorhynchus > Oncorhynchus kisutch. The sequence goes on along the minus strand of NC_034189.2, from coordinate 21,257,721 downwards.
CTTTGTAACTCTTCATCTATATTTTTTTGAATATAAACACTCTTCCACAGTTAGCCTTGTATTGGACTGTGAGTGGTGGAGAAGCAGGAAGTAGAATTGTTTTCTTTTTTTTTTTTTTTGTTGTTGTTGTTGAATTTTTACCCCTTTTTCTCCCCAATTTCGTGGTGTCCAATTGTTGTAGTAGGAGCTACAACTCCTGTATGGGCTCGGGAGAGACGAAGGATGAAAGGGTGAAAGTCATGCGTCCTCCGATACACAACCCAACCAAGCCGCACTGCTTCTTAACACAGCGCGCATCCAACCCAGAAACCAGCCGCACCTGGCAACCTTGGCTAGCATGCACTGCGCCCGGCCCGCCACAGGAGTCGCTGGTGCGCGATGAGACAAGGACATCCCTACCGACCAAGCCCTCCCTAAACCGGACGATGCTAGGCCAATTGTGCGTCGCCCCATGGACCTCCCGGTCACGGACGGTTACGACAGAGCCTGGGCACGAACCCAGAGTCTCTGATGGCACAGCTGGCGCTGCAGTACAGCGCCCTTAACCACTGCGCCACCCGGGAGGCCCCCAGTAGAATTGTTCTCACCCCTGGTAGTAAAGCTGAAGGTCTTCTGGGACCTGATTGGCTAGGAGCCAGCTGCAGTTCATGGCCTTAGAAGTGTAGAGAAAACATTTGAAGTTCGTCACCAACTCTGTTATAGGAGAGAGAGAGTGAGAGGGTAGAGAGCAAGAGAGAGAGATTTACACCCAAGTCAATGACATTAACTCTGTAGTATACTGTATATGGCCAGTTCCCTGGACAGAGATTGTCTAGTACTGGCCTAAAAAGTATGTTTATGGAGATCCTCCTTAAAAATGGCGTTGTTTCCAATACTAGGTTTAATCTGATTTGGAAAAACAGCCAATAGAGAGTGACAGAGTTGTTTAGGAGAACATTCTGTTGTTGATAACCAACCTGTGGGGGCAGGGATGGTGTGAACTACAGTTTGACTCATCTGTGTCCTGTTACACTGAGTTTGTATGAAGAAACGCACACCTCCCATCAGAGGTAAACACTCCTCTAACCGTGTTTCCTTCTTCGTCCTGCTTATGTTCTCCTGTGAGGAGAAGAATTAAAGATATTACAGAGGGAATGAATTTAGGAACTTAACAGGAATAAGGGGCTATCTTCCAATGTTTAATGTGCCCATAGAGCTCTGGTCAAAGTAGTGCAGTATATAGAGCACAGAGTGCCATTTGGGATGAAACCTTAGTCTGGGTGATGATGGGTTGTTGGTTTAGTGTTTTATGGAAATGTTCAGTATGAGTCTGTGAAAAAATATTTTGGCTTCAGAGGACAATAAATGTAATCTAATCTAAAAAAGAAATCATCCAAAGTAAAGTCTAACATTAGCTTTTTAACTTGATCTAGTGCCACAATACAAGTACTGCCGGCAGTACGAGGAAGTGTTTATATTACTGCACATCTGTAGGCCTACAACCCATTGGAAAACAGTGGGCAGACAGTCAATCATGTTCAAAAGACAACTCTATTCGGTTGACCGATGATAGCTAGGACGGCCTGTAACGTTTTCCTCACCTTGCCTATCCATGACATATTGATATGGTATTTACATCTCTGACTATCAACATTCTCCTGTAGACTCCATGAAAGCTTCCAGCAGAACTCGTTCGTCCAAGAGAAAGTCACATTTCTTGGTGATGGGAGCTCTAAAGGAAAAACAATAACAACTCTTATTATGGTCATGCTCAAGGGTTAAGTGGGACACATACAGGGGTATAAAGGGGTTGTAAATCAAATCAAATGTTAATTGTCACATGCGCTGACTACAACATGTGTAGACCTTACCGTGAAATGCTTACTTACAAGCCCTAAACCAACAATGCAGTTTTTGCACATTTGGGCAGTTTTGATACATTTTTTACAGAAATACAATGGTTTATTGGAACAGTCTAAAACGTTGCACATCCACGGCTGCCATCTAGTGGCCAAAATATAAATTGCACCTGGGCTGGAATAATACATTATGGCCTTTCTCTTGCATTTCAAAGATGATGGTATAAAAAAATACACAAGAATGGTTGTTTTTTTCTTTGAATTATCTTGTACCAGATCTATTGTGTTATATTCTCCTATGTTCATTTCACATGTCCACAAACTTCAAATAGTTTTCTTTCAAATGGTATCAATAATATGCATATCCTTGCTTCAGGGCCTGAGCTACAGGCAGTTAGATTTGGGTATGTCATTTTAGACGAAAATTGAAAAAAGGGGCCGATCTTTAAGAGGTTCGTTGTTGAGATCTGATATTCTGTGCAGCGCAGGCCAATGTCATAAGACTATCTTCAACCAATCACGTTTCTGAAATCGTTTCGTGCAAAATTCCAGCTAAACTCGGAGATGACAGTTAAGCCTCACTACTTACAAAACGTGTGCTTCTGACGAAGAGCTACAAAAGTAAGTAAATAGCCCTATTAGACTGAAAGATATATGGTTATTTCGTAAAAAATGTGTGAGGCTCTCCAGTCTCCATGCTCATTAGTTGCTCATTCAACATATTTGAGGCTACTTCACAGTCCCGTTTTAAAAGTCTCCCTTCCTAACTGATTTACATTCCCTGAGACCAACCAGAAATGTTTATTTGGCCAAATATTCCCAGGCTGTCCTAAAAAGAAATTCGCGAGAAAAATGAATAGGCTAGGTGTGGCTGGTGCGCTTAAATTAACTCGTTCAGTGTAGCGCCAGAGCGTCACTTCTCACAGTGGTGTTTATTTGATAAAATTAGATCAAAGCTGAATCAATGTCTTGGAAGATCACATAATGATTAATTAGAATCATACATAACATAAACAAATATGCCTATAATAGCATAGTATAACGTTACTATTATAACAAAAACACCACACCAGTTCTTATGGGATTTTAGGAAGGTTGGCTGAATAGTGCAACAACAGTAACTCTCATGTTGCCAAAACTCAACAGCGCGAGAATGTAGACTACAAGGCAGAATGTGCTTTGATTGAAACAAAATACAGTAAGGCTATATAGTTAACACCATCTGCTCTAATTTTCTCACGCAACAGTAATTTAATTGCCAGAAGATCTAAATGCCTCCAAAACAAATATATAATGTAGGCTACACTGTCCAGCCAATGTTCCGCGAAATCATCAATTTGTCCTGCATTTGGGAATTTTAAATGTGGTCAACGGTATAGCGTTCCCATTTTAATTAAAGACACAATACGTGTATCTGCCTAATTTATTACACAGTAATCTGTTCACTCTAGATCACCTCGGTATGCACTTGCAAGTATGGACAAATTGTGTGGTGAAAATATTTGCGCAACTTGTCACTCTGACGTTATTAACGGGAAACGTCCTGAGTGCCAAACCAAGTTTAATAAAGACATAAACTGAACATATAAAACGATACGACCAGATAGCCTACGACCATGGTATTAAAAAAACAGTGTAAAAAATATGATTTTACCTGTTTCAGGCTGTGTAGCTACGAATGAAACGAAATAGTACAAGACGAAAATTCCCCAGCATTTGTACATTGTATCAACCTATGCGAGTGATCTCTGTCAAGACCTGTCAGTCCCGTTTCGACCGAATTCTATCCAAAATAAAGTTCTCAACAGATGTTGCGCTGTTCAGTTAAAACGTATGGAGAAAACCAGGGATCCAACAAAACCGAAACGAAACGTGGAAAACAGCTGTTTGTTGTGCTAAGAAAGAAGGATCTTACAATTCTCCCGATCCTGCGCTGAAATGAAAGTGGGCGGAGTTTGAGCAGTGGCTGTATCAACTCAGTTTATGGTTACTGTGTAGCTGTAGCCGAAACAAAGCCTAATTGAGTTTTCACCTCTAAATAAGTCAGTTGTTATGGATGCATTGACATCCATTGTTCAATATTTTCACATGGACTGGAAGTACATTATTTTACCATTAGAAATATTAAATACTTTTTCATAATTTCTGTATATAGGCCTACTCTATTTCTAAGATTCAACGTTAAAGTAGGATGAAAAATAGGAGATACAACTTTAACTAATGATCTCTTTAATTCAAGAATGGATCCCTATTTTCTTCCACTTCCAGATGTTTCAAGTTCAACTTTAATTCCTTCAATTGAACTCTGAATTGCATGATAAATAAATAAAAAAGATAGGAATAGAAAACAAACAAACATGCATACATGCAATATAGAAACGGTTGTTGTGGCTGATCTTAGGAGTTTGCTTTCAATAGGTGAGTGATGTGAGATCTTCTGTATCTACATTTAAATCATTTACCAGAAACTCTTATCCAGAGCCTGTTCAGGTTATTAAGTGCACATCAGCAGATTTTTCACCTTTTGGTTACTGGCCCAATGCACTTGACTGCTAGGCCACCTGCTGCCCCATCTTTCTTTTTTTTTCTTTTTCTTTGACCCCTTTTTCTCCCCAATTAGGGTAGCCTAGTGGTTAGAGCGTTGGACTAGTAACCAAAAGGTTGCAAGTTCTAATCCCCAAGCTGACAAGGTACAAATCTGTCGTTCTGCCCCTGAACAGGCAGTTAACCCACTGTTCCTAGGCCGTCATTGAAAATAAGAATTTGTTCTTAACTGACTTGCCTAGTTAAATAAAGGTAAAATTAAAGGTGAAGGTTGAGAGCCATGTGTCCTCTGAAACACACCCCAACCGAGCCGCACTTCTTCTTGACACAATGCCCACTTACCCCAGAAGCCAGCCGGTAGTGGAGTCGCCAGTGCGCGATGGGACAAGGATACCCCTGCCGGCCAAACCCTCCCCTAAACCGGACGACGCTGGGCCAGTTGTGCGCCGCACCATGGGTCTCCCGGGTCACGGCCGGCTGCGACAGAACCTGGACTCGCACTGCAATGCAGTGCCTTAGACCACTGCAATGCAGTGCCTTAGACCACTGCGCCACTCGGGAAACCCCATCGTTCTGTTTTTGCGTTAACAGGCCTGAATTCTTGCCAATGGCAAACAAATGGGGTGTGAAGACAATACAAGGTTTTTGTTTTATGACTGGAGGATGTGATGAAGTTCTTCGGGAAATTAAAACCGATGATGACACACAGACAGCAGTTAAAGGGCAATTCCACCACTTCTCGAACTCATTTTTGTTATATCTGGCCCAATACCAATCTACATATCCCGTTCATGTCCATAACGGAAATGTATAATTGACTTTAGTACATTTGTTCTCTGAGCTTACTGATGGACAAATCTGAAAACATGTTTTAAATCGGCCAAAGCGTTTGTTTACAGTGAGAGAAAAAAATAAATTTGGACACACCTACTCATTCCAGGGTTTTTCTTTATTTTTACTATTTTCTACATTGTACAGTAATAGTGAAGACATTAAAACTATAAAATAACACATATGGAATCATGTAGTAACCAAAAAAGTATTAAACAAATCCAAATATATTTTATATTTGAGATTTTTAAAATAGCCACCCTTTGCCTTGATGACAGCTTTGCACATTCTTGGCATTCTCTCAACCAGCTTCATGAGGTAGTCACCTGGATTGCATTTCAATGAACAGGTGTGCCTTGCTAAAAGTTAATTTGTGGAAAGAGAAACAAAGAGAAACAACAGTCCATCATTACTTTAAGACATGAAGGTCAGTCAATCCGGAAAATTTGAAGAGCTTTGAAAGTTTCTTCAAGTGCAGTCGCAAAAACCATCCAAGCGTTATGATGAAAACTGACTCTTATGAGGACCGCCACAGGAAAGGAAGACCCAAATAAAATTAAATAGATACATTTTTATTGGTCACATACACGTGTTTAGCAGATGTTTGTCACAAACATCGTTGGAATGAGGTGTGAAAGCACAGCGTGGTAAGTGTTCAGCATATATTAATTAAACCGAGAACAATAAACAAAATATCAAAGAAGAAACTAAACTAAACAGTTCTGAAAGGTGACATACACATAACAGAAAATAATCACCCACGAAACACAAGTGGGAAAAGGCTACCTAAGTATGATTCTCAATCAGAGACAACTAACGACACCTGCCTCTGATTGAGAACCATACCAGGCCAAACGCAAAACACAACATAGAAAAAGGAACATAGACAACCCACCCAACTCACGCCCTGACCATACTAAAACAAAGACATAACAAAATAACTGTTATTGCGGGTGTAGCGGAATGCTTGTGTTTCTAGCTCCGTCAGTGGAGTAATATCTAACAATTTCACAACATATACATATATTAAGAATATATAAATATACAGTGTCTTGCAAAAGTATTCATCCCCCTTGGCGTTTTTCCTATTTTGTTGCATTACAACCTGTAATTTAAATGGATTTTTGTTTGTATTTCATGTAATGGACATACACAAAATAGTCCAAATTGGTGAGAAAAAAACCCTGAAAAGTGGTGCGTGCATATGTATTCACCCACTTTGCTATGAAGCCCCTAAATAAGATCTGGTGCAACCAATTACCTTCAGAAGTCACATTATTAGTTAAATAAAGTCCACCTGTGTGCTATCTAAGTGTCACATGATCTGTCACATGATCTCAGTATATATACACCTGTTCTGAAAGGCCTCAGAGTCTGCAACACCCCTAAGCAAGGGGCACCACTAAGCAAGAGGCACCAACAAGCAAGCGGCACCATGAAGGCAAGCGGCACCATGAATAGGTCATGGGCAAAGTTGTGGAGAAGTACCGATCAGGGTTGGGTTATAAAAAAATATCAGAATCTTTGAACATCCCACAGAGCACCATTAAATCAATTATTAAAAAATTTAAAGAATATGGCACCACAACAAACCTGAGAGAGCCACCCCAAGAGAGGGCCGCCCACCAAAACTCACGGACCAGGCAAGGAGGGCATTAATCAAAGAGGCAACCAAGAGACCAAAGATAATCCTGAAGGAGCTGTAAAGCTCCACAGCGGAGATTGGTGTATCTGTCCATAGGATAACTTTAAGCCATACACTCCACATAGCTGGGCTTTGCGAAAGAGTGGACAGAAAAAAAACATTGATCAAAGAAAAAAATAAGCAAACACGTTTGGTGTTCGCCAAAAGGCATGTGGGAGATTCCCCAAACATATGGAAGAAGGTACTCTGGTCAGATGAGACTAAAATTGAGCTTTTATCAAGGGTGACCTTGATAATTTATTGTTAAAACGAGAGGCTGCCTGGATCTTTAACTTAAAGACCCTTGTTCCCTTCGGTCTCAAGTAGACTTTGATCTGAAGCCATTCTTGTGATTATTGTGACTTTGCCATTGCAATTGTTTGTAAGCTTGTGTAGTCTAAAAGGAATTTATGATCGTATGCTATCCATTTGTTGTTTGTATGCTGTTCTTTGTATGCCATTTAATATTTGATAATTAACCAATGATATTAGGCCACTCTTGGCCGCCTAATTATGACATAACATTGAAGGTTGTGCAATGTAACAGGAATATTTAGACTTATGGATGCCACCCGTTAGATAAAATATGGAACGGTTCCGTATTCCACTGAAAGAATAAACGTCTTAAAAGGCTGGTATTTCTGATACGTACTTTTAATTCGCTCTTTGTTTTACCCATGTCATTTTTTACCACAAGGACAAGTTATAAGATAATTAACTGCCTAAGTGGAGCACGTATTAACACCTTTGATTGGGTTGATTTCCCTGTTTGTGGGTCTTTGAAGGATCTACATTTATAAGTGCCATTGCATTGAGCACAGCCATTACATTTGTAATTTCCATCCAGTAGGGGCGCAAATAGACCTTGTTCAGGAATATCTTGGGGTGGTAAATCAGAGTGTACCAATTGGTCTCTGAGATTTCTGCCCTGCGAGAATATGACCAAGGGAAGGTCCGAAAACACATTACCGAGACTATCATCGGATTTTAGAATGTGCCAATGTTTGTGAACAATTCCCTTAATTTGTTCAGAACGCTTTGAATAGCGGGTAGTTAGAACACAAGAATGGTCTTTTTGCGAGACTGACCTTGAAAAAGGTCATGTCTCGTTTTGTTTTAAAATACATTTCTCAGTGGCAATATTAATCTGATCCTTTTTGTAGCCCCTCTCCTTTAACTTTTTTGCGTCTCAGCCATAATTCTGTCGAAATCTGATTATTTTTTGCAAATTCTTTTGATTTGACAGAATTGGCTGTAGGGCAAACTATTTTTTAAGGGAAGTGGGTGACAACTATCAGCCCTCAACAAACTGTTACGATCAGTAGGTTTCCTGTAAAGATCAGTGTATAGAACATTATCTTCACACAAGATCAGAAGATCAAGAACACTGATTTGACGTGTATCAGATTGCATAGTAAATCTCAGTAAATCTTTCTTAACAGGAGTTAAGAAAAGCATGAAATGCTTGGAGCTGTTTTGATTCACCCCTCCATAGAACAAAAATATCATCAATATACCGTTTCCAAATAATGATGTTAGGCAAGAAAACATTTTTGAGAGGATTGAAAATAGACTGTTTCTCCATGTAACCCACATACAAATGAGCATAGTTAGGAGCCATGGGGTATCCCATAGCAGTACCTTTCGTCTGAATAAAGAAATCATTTAGAAACATGAAATAGTTATGTGTGATATTAATATTGCCTGCTAACCTGGATTTCTTTTAGCTAAATATGCACGTTTAAAAATATATACTTCTGTGTATTGATTTTAAGAAAGGCACTGATGTTTATGGTTAGGTACACATTGGAGCAACGATATGCACCGCATCGATTAAATGCAATGCAGGACACGCTAGATAAATTGGTAATATCATTAACCATGTGTAGTTAACTAGTTATTATGATTGATTGATTGATAGTTTTTTCTAAGATAAGTTTAATGCTAGCTAGCAACTTACCTTGGCTTACTGCATTCGCGTAACAGGCAGCCTCCTCATGGAGTGCAATGTAATCAGGTGGTTAGAGCGTTGGACTAGTTAACTGTAAGGTTGCAAGATTGAATCCCCCGAGCTGACAAGGTAATAATCTGCCATTCTGCCCCTGAGCGAGGCAGTTAACCCACCGTTCCTAGGCCGTCATTGAAAATAAGAATGTGTTCTTAACTGACTTGCCTAGTTAAATAAAGATTAAATAAAGGTGTAAAAAAAAAACAGTTTGGCGTCCAAAAATACCGATTTCCGACTGTTATGAAAACGGCCCTAATTAATCGGCCGTTCTGATTAATCGGTCGACCTCTAATAGAGACATACCCCAAGAGACTTGCAGCTGTAATTGCTGAATAGTTATGCACGCTCAAGTTTTCTGTTTTTTGGTCTTATTGCTTCACAATAAAAAATATTTAGCATTTTCAAAGTGTTAGGCATGTTGTGTGAATCAAATGATACAACCCCCCAAACAATCCATTTTCATTCCAGGTTGTAAGGCAACAAAATAGGAAAAATACCAAGGGTTTGAATACTTTTGCAAGCCACTGTATAGACGTGCAATGGCAGAGCGGCATAGACGAAGATACAGTAGAATAGTATAGAATACAGTATATACATATGAGATGAGTAATGCAAGATATGTTAACATTATGAAAGTGACTAGTGTTCTGTTTATTAAAGTGGCCAGTGATTTCAAGTAAATGTTTTTAGGCAGCAGCCTCTATGTTTTTGTGATGGTTATTTAACAGTCTGATGGCCTTCGAATAGAAGCTGTTTTTCCAGTCTCTTTGTCCCAGCTTTGATGCACCTGTACTGACCTCGCCTTCTGGATGATAGCCGGGTGAACAGGCAGTGGCTTGGGTGGTTGTTGTCCTTGATGATCGCAGTAGTTTGCCCCCGGTGATGCGTTGGGCAGATCACACCACTTACTGTAGAGACCGGAGGTTGCAGGCAGTGCAGTTGCTGTACCAAGCGGTTATAGAGCCCGATATGATGCTCTCATTTGTTTATCTGTAAAAGTTTGTGAGGGGTTTAGGTGCCAAGGCAAATTTCTTTATCCTCATGAGGTTGAAGAGACGCTGTTGCGCGTTCTTCACCACACTCTGTGTGGGTGGACCATTTCAGTTTGTCAGTGATGTGTTCGCCTAGGAACTCGCCAGTGGAAGCTTCCCACTGTAGTGGATAGGGTGGTGCTCCCTCTGCTGTTTCCTGAAGTCATCTCCTTTGTTTAGTTGACATTGAGTGAGAGGTTATTTTCCTGGCACCACACTCCCAGAGCCTTCACCTGCTCCCTGTAGGCTGTCTCATCTTTGTTGGTAATCAAGCCTACTGCTGTTGTGTCATCTGCGAACTTGATGATTGAGTTGGAGGCGTGCTTGGCCAGGCAGTCATGGGTGAAGAGGGAGTACAGGACGGGTCTGAGCACGCACCCTTGTGGGGCCCCAGTGTTCAGGTTTTGAGGATCAGTGAAGTGGAGGTGTTGTTTCCTACCTTCACCACCTGGGGGCGGCCCTTCAGGAAGTCCAGGACCCAGTTGGACAGGGTGGGGTTCAGACCTAGTGCCTCAAGCTTAATGATGAGCTTGGAGGGTACTATTGTGTTGAATGCTGAGCTATAGTCACTGAACAGCATTCTTACATAGGTATCCCTCTTATCCACATGGGATAGGGCAGTGTGCAGTGTGAAGGCGATTGCATCACACATGGATCTATTGGGGTGGTATGCAAATTCAAGTGAGTCTAGGGTGACAGGTAAGGTAGAGGTGATATGATCCTTGACTAGTCTCTCAAAGCACTTCATGATGACAGAGGTGAGTTCTATGGGGCGTGAGTGAGTGTTGAAAAACAAGAGTTACCTCTGATGCAGAGGATAAGTTCATTAGAGTTACCAGCCTCAGAAATTGCAGCCCAAATAAATGCTTCACAGTGTTCAAGTAACAGACACATTTCAAAATCAACTGTTCAGAAGAGACTGTGTGAATTAGGCCTTCATTGTTGAATCTCTGCAAAGAATCCACTATTAAAGGACACCAATAAAAATAAGTGAGTTGCTTTGGGCCAAGAAACACGAGCAATGGACATCAGACTGGTGGAAATCTGTGCTTTGGTATAATGAGATTTTTGGTTTCCAACCGCCGTGTCTTTGTAAGACGCAGAGTAGATGAACGGATGATCTCTGCATGCGTGGTTACCACAGTGAAGCATGGAGGAGGATGTGTGATGGTGTGGGTCGGTGCTTTGCTGGTGACACTGTCTGTAATTTATTTAGAATTCATGGCACACTAAACCAGCATGGCTACCACAGCTTTCTGCAGTGATACGCCATCCCATCTGGTTTGCGCTTAGTGGGTCTATCATTTGTTTTTCAACAGGATAATGACCCAACACAAAGCAAAGCTGTCATCAAGGCAAAGGATGGTTACTTTGAAGAATCTAAAATTTGTTTAACTCTTTTTTTTGGTTACTACATGATTCCATATGTGGAAGTCCAGGACCCAGTTGCACAGTTCATATGTTTGATGTCTTCACTACTTTTCGACAATGTAGACAATAGTAAAACAAATAAAGAAAACACTTGAATGAGTAGGTGTGTCCAAAACTTTGACTGGTACTGTATATTACCAACAATTATTAAGATCTGATCCTTTGAACATGTACAGTATTCACATGACTTGATTTGTGAAATGTGCAACAACAAAAAACAGTAACCCCATGTATCCAAAGAGTAAATAGATTATGATACAGAAACAGCTGTAGTTCACAAATGTCAATAAATTGAATCATACATTTAGCATATTTGGTCTTAGAACAGGTCAAATAACAATATGTTATGCTTTTAAACAATTGAATTCTTAAATGTATTTCAAAAAACAAATGCTGAAGTCATTTGAATGATTTTTTCAAATTTCTCAAAATCCCAACTTTGGTTCACACTGGAAGTATGATAGATAATGACACTTTTAAAACGTCAATGAGGCCTGTCTTAACACTTGTACTATGTTGACAACAAATGTCATGCATTTACAGAAAACAGAATTTGTTCAGTGGTCGTATTTTGTTATTGTACTAAATATAGTACAAGAATGTGAATGGGATATGGGAAAATGTTGCATTTCTACAAAAAAATATAAAGTTCTACTTGATGACATCATCAAGTTAAAACATTTGATAAACAATGATCTTCAAACACTATGAGATTCGCTGTGACATGGGAATCATGAAAATACCCATGTTTTGAAAATCACTGTTTTAAATCTTACCATGTGATGTCTCAGAGAACATTTCTTTCTTCTTATTGTTTTAACCACAGATCATAGAACCCCACCGTTTCCACATATGTAGACACTGGTATGGTGCTGGAAATCATGAATGTGAGGTTAAAAGTGGCAGAATTGCCCTTTAAGAAGATAGATTTGACCTTACAATGGCATCATCTGTATAAATAAAGGATAGATGGATAAATGAACGATGCATGACTCATTGTGCCCGAGTGAAGACGTGGATATTAAATAGCCCAATTTATTAGATCGGTAACAGTATTTGAAGAGTACCCACATAAGGACTTCATAACACATTCCCTTTCTCCTTACCCCCCCATCTGCCACCATATCAACCACGGTGCTTCTGGCTCTGCATTGCTTGCTCTTTGGGGTTTTAGGCTGGATATTTATAAGTAGTTGTGATAACTGCTTATGTAAAAAGGGCTTTATAAAATACATTTGATTGATTGATGGAATAGATTGATCAAACTCGATGTCTAAATGGTATACAGTGCTGTAAAAAGTCTTTGCCCCATTTCAAATTTTCTCTACTTATGCATATTATTTTGTACTGAATGTTGTCAGATCTTCAACCAAAACCTACAATTCGATAAAGGGAACATGAGTGAACAAAAAACACACCAATTACACACTTATTGTATTTATTTCATAAACAAAGTTATGTAACGTCCAATACCCTTGTGTGAAAAAGTAATTGCGACCTTACACGCAATAACTGGTTGTGCCACCTTCAGCTGCAATGACTGGAACCATATCCTTCCTGTAGTTGTTGATCAGTCTCATGTTGTTGTGGAGGCCCACTTTTTCATGCGTAACTGCTTTAACTAGGTGACATTTGTGGGTTTTCAAGCATGAACTGCTCGTTTCAAGTCCTGCCACAACATCTCAATTGGGATTATGTCTGGAATTTGAATAGGCCATTACGAAACTTAAAATGTGTTGCTTTTTAACAATTTTCATGATGACTTGATTGTGTTTTTTTGGGTCATTGTCTTGCTGCATGACCCAGCTGTGCTTCAGCATCAGCTCACAGGCGGATGGCCTGCCATTCTCCCGTAGAATTCTCTGATACAGAGCAGAATTCATGGTTCCTTCTATTAAGGCAAGTCATCCAGGTCCTGAGGCAGCAAAGTATCCCCAAACCATCACACTATCACCAACATGCTTGACTGTTGGTATGAGGTTCTTACTGTGAAATGCAGTGTTTGGTTTTCAACAGACATAATGTGACCCATCTCGTCCAAAAAGTTGACTCAAGTCCGGGTTAGGGAGGGCTTGGCCGGTAGGGATGGCCTTGTCTCATCGCGCACCAGCGACTCCTGTGGCGGGCCGGGCGCAGTGCGCGCTAACCAAGGTTGCCAGGTGCACGGTGTGTCCTCCGACACATTGGTGCGGCTGGCTTCCGGGTTGGATGCGCGCTGTGTTAAGAAGCAGTGCGGCTTGGTTGGGTTGTGTATTGGAGGACGCATGACTTTCAACCTTCGTCTCTCCCGAGCCCGTACAGGGGTTGTAGCGATGAGACAAGATAGTAGCTACTAAAACAATTGGATACCATGAAATTGGGGAGAAAAAGGGGTAAAATAAAAATAAAAAAGTATAACTTTTTGGACGCCATTATGCCTGGCAAAAACCAAACACTGCATTCCACAACTACCTTATACCAACGGTCAAGCATAGTGGTGGTAGTGTAATTGGGTGTTGCATAACTTTGTTAACTAAATAAATATAATCATTTTTTGGGGTTATTTTTTAACTCAGGTTCCCTTTATCTAATATTAAGTTTTGGTTGAAGATCTGATAACATTCTGTATAAAATAATATGCAAAAATAGAGAAAATCAGAAAGGGGGCAAAATCCATTTTCACAGCACTGTACATCACATATTATACTGTATAATTAAGCAGTAAGGCACAAGAGACTTGTTTACGTGCTGCTGTGCATTTTGTTGCTAACCTTACTTTGCTACCTGACAACTTTACGTTTTTTACTTTTTAATTACCGTTTATATTTTTGGTTTTTCCCTCGCTCTACTTTTTTTCATTCAACTTTTTCACTCTGGACACTTTATCTGGACGTCCACCAGCCGAAGCTAAGTATTAACATTAACATGATGCCTTCTAATTGCAGTCGCTGTACTCATAATATACAGGAGAACGATCGCCTTACGGCGAGGATAGCTGTGCTGCAAGCCCAGCTTCAGATGCAATCGTTAGGCAAGGGTAATATCAGTGTAGGAAAGGATGAAACAGTGTCTGTGCCACCAGTAAGTACAGATAGTAGTATAAATCCCCTCGCACCGTCGCCGCAGCCGGACAACTTTCTCATAGCTTCTGGAGGGAAATGCTATAGGAATGCTCAACCGGTGTCGCTCATTCAGCCGACAGAAATGTTCAACCAGTTCTCCCCATTAAGCAGCGAGACAGAGTCAGAGGCCAAGCCTTCTCTGGTCTCTACTCCTCCCGTTTCGGGGTCTGAGATGCCAAAGCCTCCCACCATTAGCTCTGACAAATTGAAAACCCTAGTCATTGGCGACTCCATTACCCGCAGTATTAGAGTTAAAACGAATCATCCAGTGATCATACACTGTTTACCAGGGGGCAGGGCTACCGACGTTAAGGCTAATCTGAAGATGGTGCTGGCTAAAGCTAAAACTGCCGAGTGTAGAGAGTATAGGGATATTGTTATCCACGATATTAGGATGAAACAGTCAGACGTCACCAAGCGTAACATTGCTTCAGCGTGTAAATCAGCTAGAAAGACGTGTTGGCATCGAGCAATTGTCTCTGGCCCCCTCCCAGTTAGGGGGAGTGATGAGCTCTACAGCAGAGTCTCACAACTCAATCTCTGGTTGGAAACTGTTTTCTGCCCCTCCCCTAAAAGATAGAATTTGTGGATAATTGGCCTTCTTTCTGGGACTCACCCACAAACAGGACCACGCCTGGCCTGTTGAGGAGTGACAGACTCCATCCTAGCTGGAGGGGTGTTCTCATCTTATCTACCAATATAGACATGGCTCTAACTCCCCTAGCTCCACAATGAGATAGGGTGCAGGCCAGGCAGCAGGCTGTTAGCCAGCCTGCCAGCTTAGTGGAGTCTGCCACTGGCACGGTCAGTATAGTCAGCTCAGCTACCCCCATTGAGACCGTGTCTGTGCCTCGACCTAGGTTGGTCAAAACTAAACATGGCGGTGTTCGCCTTAGCAATCTCACTAGGATAAAGACCTCCATTCCTGTCATTATTGAAATAGATTGTGATACCTCACATATCAAAATAGGGCTACTTAATGTTAGATCCCTCACTTCCAAGACAGTTATAGTCAATTAACTAATCACTGATCACAATCTTGATGTCATTGGCCTGACTGAAACATGGCTTAAGCCTGATGAATTTACTGTGTTAAATGAGGCCTCACCTCCTGGTTACACTAGTGACCATATCCCCCACGCATCCCGCAAAGGCGGAGGTGTTGCTAACATTTATGATTGCAAATTTCAATTTACAAAAAATGCCCGACATTTTTGTCTTTTGAGCTTCTAGTCATGAAATCTATGCAGCCTACTCAATCACTTTTTATAGCTATTGTTTACAGGCCTCCTGGGCCATATACAGCGTTCCTCACTGAGTTCCCTGAATTCCTATCGGACCTTGTAGTCATGGCAGATAATATTCACATTTTTGGTGACTTTAATATTCACATGGAAAAGTCCACAGACCCACTCCAAAAGGCTTTCGGAGCCATCATCGACTCAGTGGGTTTTGTCCAACATGTCTCCGGATCTACTCACTGCCACAGTCATACTCTGGACCTAGTTTTGTCCCGTGGAATAAATGTTGTGGATCTTAATGTTTTTCCTCATAATCCTGGACTATCGGCGGTCTCGACCTTCAAGTCTTTATTGAAGACTCATCTCTTCAGTAGGTCCTATGATTGAGTGTAGCCTGGCCCAGGAGTGTGAAGGTCAATGGAAAGGCATTGGAGCAACGAACCGCCCTTGCTGTCTCTGCCTGGCCGGTTCCCCTCTCTCAACTGGGATTCTCTGCCTCTAACCCCTATTACAGGGGCTGAGTCACTGGCTTACTGGTGCTCTTCCATGCCGTCCCTAGGAGGGGTGCGTCACTTGAGTGGGTTGAGTCACTGACGTGATCTTCCTGTCGGGGTTGGCGCTCCCCCTTGGGTTGTGCCGTGGCAGAGATCTTTGTGGGCTATACTCGGCCTTGTCTCAGGATGGTAAATTGGTGGTTGAAGATATCCCTCTGGTGGTGTGGGGGGTGGGGTTATATCCTGCCTGTTTGGCCCTGTTCGGGGATATCCTCGGATGGGGCCACAGCGTCTCCCGACACCTCCTTTCTCAGCTTCCAGTATTTATGCTGCAGTAGTTTGTGTCGGGGGCTAGGGTCAGTCTGTTATATCTGGAGTATTTCTCATGTCTTATTCGGTGTCCTGTGTGAATTTAAGTATGCTCTCTGTCTTTCTTTTTTTCTCTCTCTCTCGTAGGACCTTGCCTCAGGACTACCTGGCCTGATGACTCCTTGCTGTCCCCAGTCCACCTGGCCGTGCTGTTGCTCCAGTTTCAACTGTTATGCGGCTATGGAACCCTGACCTGTTCACCGGATGTGCTACCTGTCCCAGACCTGCTGTTTTCAACTCTCTAGAGACAGCAGTAGCGGTAGAGATGCTCCGAATGATCGGCTATGAAAAGCCAACTGACCTTTACTCCTGGAGGTGCTGACCTGTTGCACCCTCGACAACCACTGTGATTATTATTATTTGACCCTGCTGGTCATCTATGAATATTTTAACATCTTGGCCATGTTCTGTTATAATCTCCACCCGGCACAGCCAGAAGAGGACTGGCCACCCCTCAGAGCCTGGTTCCTCTAGGTTTCTTACTAGGTTCTGGCCTTTCTAGGGAGTTTTTCCCTACACCTACACAGCTTGCCGTTTGGGGTTTTAGGGTGGGTTTCTGTACAGCACTTTCGGATATCAGCTGATGTAAGAAGGGCTTGATAAATACATTTGATTTGAGACAGTGCTGTATAATGAATACAGTCACAGGTAACCTGGAATGACAGGACACTAGCTGAAGTTTTGTTAAGTAGATGTTTTTTTTTGCACCTTCTTGGATAAAAAAATAAATATAAAACTTTATTTAACTAGTTCAGAACCAATTCTTATTTACAATGCCAGCCTTGGAAGAGTGGGTTAACTGTGTTGTTCAGGTGCAGAATATTTTTTTTTTTACCTTGTCAGCTGAGGGATTTGATCTGGCAGCCTTTTGGTTACTGGCCCAACGCTCTAACCACTAAGCTACTTGGATATGTCCATGATAATGACTTTGCTCAGAAAAAGTTGTCTCGTCACCGCTCACTCCATGGTACTCCAGAGATTGAAATTCATATATGAAACATTGTTTCCGCGGTCGGACAGGCAGAAAGCTAGACTGGTATTAACCCCCGCTGCACCAAACTAAATGCTAGGCTGGAAGCAAGGAGAAATACATGTGTGAGTTGAGATAAAAGAGCTGATTTGCAAAGCAACATGAACATGATAGACTTATTGAGGCCCAGTGATCATTTTCAGATGGAACTGATAGTAGGCATAGATTTTGTCTGTAACGGCCAATGCAGCACGACTTGGAATGCTGCTCGTCAAATCAGCATCCAGGATACACATTTTATAATTTGTATTATTATAAACTGGGTGGCTTGAGCCCTGAGGTATCTCAGACTTTATACTACAGGGAAAATTACTTTTTACTGGTATAATTATGTTATTAACCAGTTTACAATAGCAACAAGGCACATTGGGGGTTTGAGGTATATGGCCAATATACCACGGTTAATGACTGTATCCAGGTACTCTGGGTTGCGTCGTGCTTAAGAACAGCTCTTAGCCATTGTATATTGGCCATATACCACACCTCAGGCCTTAGTGCTTAATTATATTATATGGATGGAACTACATGTTCCAGGGAGCAATCTCTCTGTGAAATTTAAAATGGGGGGGCAGAACTTAGTTTATTCAGTTCTTTGTTAATTGGGATATTATTTGAACACACTGGATTGGTTTTCATAAAACAGCTAGAGTGCACTAGGCCTTTACTGACTTGCCCATTGCTTGCTCTGTCAGAATGTTTTATAATTGCCAAGTGTACTTCTGAACAGATAAGTCTGAACCTGTTCAGGGCCTCCTAAAAGTAATTGTTTTAATGACATGGCGTAACATTTCTGCCAAGGATGAGTCTCTGCATGTACAGTGCCTTCCGAAAGTATTCGGCCCCCTTGAACTTTGCGACCTTTAGCCACATTTCAGGCTTCAAACATAAAGATATAAAACTGTATTTTTTTGTGAAGAATCAACAACAAGTGGGACACAATCATGAAGTGGAACGACATTTATTGGATATTTCAAACTTTTTTAACAAATCAAAAACTGAAAAATTGGGGGTGCACAATTATTCAGCCCCCTTAAGTTAATACTTTGTAGCGCCACCTTTTGCTGCGATTACAGCTGTAAGACGCTTGGGGTATGTCTCTTATCAGTTTTGCACATCGAGAGACTGAAAATTTTCCCCATTCCTCCTTGCAAAACAGCTCGAGCTCAGTGAGGTTGGATGGAGAGCATTTGTGAACAGCAGTTTTCAGTTCTTTCCACATGTTTATTTTTTAACCATTCCATTGTAGATTTTGCTTTATGTTTTGGATCATTGTCTTGTTGGAAGACAAATCTCCGTCCCAGTCTCAGGTCTTTTGCAGACTCCATCAGGTTTTCTTCCAAAATGGTCCTGTATTTGGCTCCATCCATCTTTCCATCAATTTTAACCATCTTCCCTGTCCCTGCTGAAGAAAAGCAGGCCCAAACCATGATGCTGCCACCACCATGTTTGACAGTGGGGATGGTGTGTTCAGGGTGATGAGCTGTGTTGCTTTTACGCCAAACATAACGTTTTGCATTGTTGCCAAAATGTTCCATTTTGGTTTCATCTGACCAGAGCACCTTCTTCCACATGTTTGGTGTGTCTCCCAGGTGGCTTGTGGCAAACATTAAACACTTTTTATGGATATCTTTAAGAAATGGCTTTCTTCTTGCCACTCTTCCATAAAGGCCAGATTTGTGCAATATACGACTGATTGTTGTCCTATGGACAGAGTCTCACACCTCAGCTGTAGATCTCTGCAGTTCATCCAGAGTGATCATGGGCCTCTTGGCGGCATCTCTGATCAGTCTTCTCCTTGTATGAGCTGAAAGTTTAGAGGGACGGCCAGGCCTTGGTAGATTTGCAGTGGTCTGATACTCCTTCCATTTCAATATTATCGCTTGCACAGTGCTCCTTGGGATGTTTAAAGCTTGGGAAATCTTTTTGTATCCAAATCCGGCTTTAAACTTCTTCACAACAGTATCTCGGACCTGCCTGGTGTGTCCCTTGTTCTTCATGATGCTCTCTGCGCTTTTAACGGACCTCTGAGACTATCACAGTGCAGGTGCATTTATACGGAGACTTGATTACACACAGGTGGATTGTATTTATAATCATTTAGGTCAACATTGGATCATTCAGAGATCATTCAGAGATCCTCACTGAACTTCTGGAGGGAGTTTGCTGCACTGAAAGTAAAGGGGTTGAATAATTTTGCACGCCCAATTTTTCAGTTTTTGATTTGTTGAAAAAGTTTGAAATATCCAATAAATGTCGTTCCACTTCATGATTGTGTCCCACTTGTTGATTCTTCACAAAAAAATACAGTTTTATATCTTATGTTTGAAGCCTGAAATGTGGCAAAAGGTCGCAAAGTTCAAGGGGGCCGAGTACTTTCGCAAGGCACTGTATTTAGATTTGATGTGAATGATACCGAGTGTGTGGAGAATAACTTAAATCAGGCATGTAGAGGACCAACAAGGTTCCACCTGGAAACATAGAACATGTACAATTTATTTAAAAAAAAGAAGCTTTGCACAAAATATTTCCTTGACATGCAAAACAATATATACATTATACCACAGGACGTCGTTTGCACCTTAATTGGGGAGGACGGGCTCGTGGTAATGGCTGGAGCGGAATAGTATAAAATACATCAAAAATGGTTTCCATGTGTTTCATGCCATTATGAGCCGTCCTCCCCACAGCAGCCCCCACTACATTATACTGTACATTTTACAATATACACACACAATCTGTACCACCTATTCTACACATAGCTTCTGTGTACATAATAGCTATCTTTTTAATAGCAAGAGATGTGGTAGATAAACTGCAGTAGGTTGACAAGCTAGCTCACTTTGGCATATAGCCTCTTGCCTTCGATATGTATTGTCTAGCACCTCTCACTACGAGATCATGTTATTGTAGTCTCCCTGTAATCAAATTCATTAAAGGAATACTCCAAAACAATATCTTAGTGTTGCGTTTTGCATCAAGGAAAGTTTTTGCTCTACTGAATGTGCTTTCTTGAAAAATGCTGATATATGCACATTTTGGGGGGAGATTTTATTATGGTGAACTAATGGAAAAAATACAAAATAGTTTTTTAGTGTAGTATTCCTTTAAAGCGCCTGCCAAGATGTCTGGACTTATGGCACATATAGTAAACTCTTTCCACAGAGGATCCCTGGTTCCAGTCCTTTGTAGGTGTCCCCTAAATCACTACATTATGGGTTGATTAGTCAGATAAAGCCTGCAATGCTGCCTGGGCATATCTTTGGGCACTGCCTACTAATGTTCCATTTGGTCGAGGAGTGAGGGTTATGAGCCCAGCTCCTCGTTTCCTGCACTGGCTTTCTGATAACGTCTGACCTATGACCCCAAGCCGTGGGATGCAAGAGGTTCATGAGAACAGTTGTTAGTATCTTCCTAAACAAACAAACACAGACAGACAGACACACAGACACCCCCTCCCCCCAACACACATACGTTACTCAGAACAATACAGGAGTCATTGCGTCATTGCCTCAAAACAGGAAAAACACAGGAAAAGGAGTCTATCCTCGACAGTCCATACTCCACACGCTCTCAGTCTGTGTCCAACTTGCTAAAGTGGTCCATCGACTGCGGAGCTCCAAGTCCTGGAATTCTTCAGCAATGCAGCTGGGGTCCACCTTAACATGGCTTGCTCTGAGTGTTGGTCAATAACACTGAAGTCATACCAGATGTATCTGTCTGTACTGTGGTAATCACAACTGGGTCAGTGTGTAGCCTCTCAGGGGTCAGGCTGCATCAAGAGTAGAGTAGGGTCTTTCTCTAGGCTGATCTTACATTCCATCTCCTCCACTACAGGGACATAGAGATTCCCTATGAAGCTCTGGAAGGCAGGGAATGGGGGGGGGGGGGGTGTTAGTGTGTGTGAGGGTCATGAAAGAATTGTAATGTTTGCATTTCTAATAAGTGAAGTCCTATAACATCAGCTAGCCCCTTACTGTTAGACTACTGCTAATAACACAAGAGGCTGTTGGTGTTCTCACCTTCTGTTCCTTATTGCTGTTCAGCATGTCCTTCAAAATCAAGGAGGGCTGTGGAATTTTGGGGAAAAGCTTCTCTCTGTGCCTGGAAAAGAACCAAAGAGGCCACAATTACAACCCTAATCACCAAAATGTAAATTGCTTAAGTGAAAACACAATATAGCATTCTCTTTAGACAACCCCCAAAGACAGAATGTAGACCCATGATGTAGGTTAACTTACTTCATGAAACAACAAAGACACAGGATGATGAATAGGCCAACTGCAGCTGGAATGAGGATGGCAAATACAGTCATCAACCAATCAAAATTAAGATCCTCCACACCTGAAAGGAACACAAGCAAAACGTCAGTGACTGGGTCCATTTCTAATCATGTCTATAAGATTAGAAGTCTATTACATTTAGCCAACAGTACACAATTCTATTATAATGTCATACTTAAGCAATAAGGCATGAGGGGGTGTGGTATATGGCCAATATACCAGAGCTAAGGGCTCTTACGCACGACAATGTGCCAACCTCTCTTTTACGCGACTGCTACTCTGTTTATCGTATATGCATAGTCACTTTAACCATATCTACATGTACATACTACCTCAATCAGCCCGACTAACTGGTGCCTGTATGTAGCCTCACTGCTGTTATAGCCTCGCTACTGTATATAGCCTCGCCACAGGCTCAGGCTATTCATTTTTACTGTTGTTTTTATTTCTTTACTTACCCATTGTTCACCTAATACCTTTTTTGCCTTGTTGGTTAGAGCCTGTAAGCAAGAATTTCAATGTAAGGTCTACACCTGTTGTATTCGGCGCACATGACAAATAAACTTTGATTTGCCTGGATACAGCCTTTAGCATATTGGCCATATACCCTAACCCCCCCAAGGTGCATTATTGTTATTATAAACGGGCTACCAACGTAATTAGAGGAATAAAAATACATGTGGTATACGGTCTGATCAGCATTCAGGGCTCGAACCACCCAGTTTATAATATTTTCATAGACTAATGGTATAATATACACTTTTTATTCATCCTCCATTTCATTTGATACAGGGAAAGTTTCAACTATTTCAATGTTAATATAATTATATCACTGACTGTGTCCTGACAGAGAGAGTGTGGAGAAAGAAAGTGGAGTAAGTACCATAAAGTTCAACATCGCTCCAGTCGCTCCCTCCTGCCCCACATGACTTCTTATAGACTGCTTTAACCTGGACTCTGTATTGGCATCTCAGGTCGTACGGCACTTTCACGGCTACATGATCATATTTGTATTGTATTTCCTTACTCTGGAGGAAACACACACAAACATTGACTGGAACTCCGATAATGGTACCATTTCATTAAAACATGCAAGGACACACACACACAGGCCTTTAAGGTCAGTAAAAGCAGTGTAAACATGTTTCAGTGACTAAAGCTGTTTTTGTATTGGTGTAATTCAGATTAGTAGCCCATCTTATGGTGCCAACACCAGAACGCCCAACCCTTCATCTGACCTATATACTGTCTGTAGCCAGATGAACAAATAAAAACTTAGGTCTCGTTATCGGTTAATGAGTCATTCAGCATTATTACATCCACAGGTTTTAAACATCAGGTCTCTGTTGCAAAATAGATTTTTATCTCAGTGGGACTAATCTGTCCAACATTGGCCAAGTCAACCATAATTAACCAAAGGTTAAATTCAATATGAAACTATTGACAACTCTTCTGGGAAGTGCAACAGGCGAAAACGTTGGCACTTACCAGGTTGTCATTGTAAATTAAAATTTGTTCAGAACTAGCTTGGATAAATAAAAAGGTTATATGAATAAAAATATATCCACACATCCATGGCTTACCAGAGACTCTCGACACATGCTGTAGTTTAAGATGTAAACCCAGCAGTGGTGAGCGGCTAAGTCCGGAGGGTCCCAGCTCAGAAGGAGATCCTTCCCTTCCTCTGTGATCTTAACCCTAGGGGCCGGGGGCTTGACTGAAGAGAATCGGACATACAGTAGACTATTAGATAAATTAGAGTATTGGCAATGTCAACAATATTGAATATTACTTGAGAGTTGGGTAGTATCATGTAATTACTGATTAGTTGGTAAACATGCATTTCTAACTGTTAAAAAAAGTAGTTATTCTTACCATAATGTACAGGACGCACCCGGAAGGTTTTCTGTACAGACAAACCATTGAGAGTCCCATTGAAGTGGAAGTAGACGTCATGTTCAAGGAAGTCCCCTCTCAGGCGACATCCTATCTTCTCACCAGCTCTGGGCTTGTAGTCACTGCATGCTGTTTTGTGGGATTCACCAGGGTACCTGAAACATTTAGGGATGAGAATGTGTCACTGCTCAGCTGACACATCTAGGTTGGGATCAGTGCCATTGCTTGTCAGTTGAATTGATAGGTGAACCTTTGCACTCCTGAAGCTTAATGACATCTAAGATGGGTAGGATATGTAGGAGAAACAAAATATGAAGTGAATTGGTAGAAGAAGCCTTGGCAAAGGTCTCTAGGCCTATGTGACCATTGGCAATTCATGTTTCACTTGCAAATATTCAGTGTGCCAGGAGTTATTTTACCAGTTCAGTCTGCAGTGGCATGTACTAATGGATGCCAAATGTACCAATACATTTTTTTCCCATCTCTTTGGGTTTCATAATTGTCCTTCAATTCACAAGAGGTTGAATGTACACTACATGACCAAAAGTATGTGTACGCCTTCTCGTCAAACATCGAATTTCAAAATCATGTGCATTAATATGGAGTTCTGGGAAGGCTTTCCACTAGATGTTGGAACATTGCTGCGGGGACTTGCTCCTATTCAGCCTCAAGAACATTTGTGAGGTAGGGCACTGATGTTTGGCAATTAGACCTTGCTTGGCAATTAGTAATCCAAAAGTTGTTTGATGGGGTTAAGGTCAGGGCTTTGTGCAGGCCAGTCAAGATCTTCACCTATCTCAACAAACCATTTTCCTTGTGCATGGGGGCATTGTCATGCTGAAACAGGAAAGGGCCTTCTCCAAACTGTTCCCACAAAGTTGGAAGCACAGAATAATCTAGAATGTCATTGAATGCTATAGAGTTAAGATTTCCCTTCACTGGAACGACCATGAGTCAATACTTATTTTCCACCATCATTTGCAAATAAATTCATAAAAAATCCTACAATGTGATTTTCTTTTTTTTTTTTTTTCATTTTGTCTGTCATAATTGAAGTGTACCTATGATGAAAATTACAAGCCTCTCATCATTTTAAGTGGGAGAACTTGCACAATTGGTGGCTGACTAAATACTTGTTTTGCCCCACTGTAAATGGTCACAAGGCATATGAACTAACAGGTTATAGAGAACACAATTATCACAACACAAGTTGAAAATATTTTTTTCTGGCTTCCCCAGTGATTTAACCCACACACCTTTACTGTCAGTCTGTTGCTTTGGGTAGGGAGTGATTAGGAATTTGAAGTAAAATAGTTCTCACCAGTAGTAGAGCTGGAGGTCATCTGCAGTCTGATTGGCTGGAAGCCAGCTGCAGTTCATGGCCTTAGAGGAGTAGAGGGAACACTGGAAGTTCTTCAACTCTGAGAGAGCGAAACAAAACATTGCCATGAGTCTAGACTACAAAAATAGAATCTGAAGAAGAAAGACGAGGATCTGAATGTTGTCCTGATTATTCTTTCAAACATTAATCATTTCTATACTCAAATGTCCATTTGAAACTCGTAAAACAAGATTAATAGCAGCACATTGTTTGTTTGTATTGTAGACTGTGTCCTTATCGACTGCTGGATGAAGTTCAGAGGAGTTCACTAATCCCATTTCATCAAGGGGCAAATCCTAATTTCCACGGGAGAAGTGAAAACTAAGTTAGAATCCACCCCACAGTGATTGTTACCTACCTGTGGGTTTAGCGATAGATGTGGACAGGTTTGCTTATAGTTCTCTCTGCAGTTTATGGGGTTTGTTTGCACCACAATAATATTTTTTGTTATGGAAAATATATTACACAGCGGTTTGATGGTACAATGATTTTCTAGACTACTTTGCTTGTTTTGACATAGTTCACCTAAATTAACCTAATTTCAGTTTATATTAGAAATTTTGCATCCAGGAAAAAGTGGAGCGATTTCTGCATAGCGCACCTTTAATTGTGATTTATCAGAGGGTGCTGCAGCACTCTCAGCACCCCCACTTCCCGTGGCTATGCACAATTATTATGCTTTATAAAATAGACTACATCAAAAAATAATTAGGTCTGTCAAATGATTAATATCATTAATCGCAGGAGTTGCTTCTGAATTTGCCCAAATTCAGGCTGTATCACATCCGGTAGTGATTGGGAGGCCCAAAGGGCAGCACACAATTGGCCCAGCGTCGTCCAGGTTTGGCTGGGGTAGGCCGTCATTGTAAATAAGAATTTGTACTTAACCGAATTGCCTAGTTAAATAAAGGTTAAATTATGATGTAATTTAAAAAAAATATTTACAAAAAAAACATTTAAGTCTTGTCTAAAGTAAGCTAAATTTGGTAAATTGAAAAAGTACACTAACCTCAATGTCAACTTGTTTTTAGTTTAAATAGTTTTTAGCTGTAGCTATAGATTATGTATTTGGGAGGTTTTCTGTGTATTGTGAACGCTTTCAGACACCGCAATAGTTATGATAAAAATGTTTTGGGCAAAAAGTGAACTGTAAAGAACTGATTCTCTCCGACAGCCCTAAAATTAACATGCCTAATTTGATTAGGTTATGTCCAGTGGTGGGAAAAAGTATCGAACTGTGATACTTGAGCAACAGTATATATATATACACACACACACACACACCTTAATTGATATTTACTCAAGTAAAAGTCACCCAGTAAAATAGTACTTGAGTAAAAGTCAAAAAGTATTTGGTTCTAAATATATTTAAGTATCAAAATTAAATGTAATTTAAGTATCAAAACTATAAATAATTTCAAATTCCTTATATTAAGCAAAGCAGGTGGCAGTATTTTGACGTCCGGATGAAAAGCGTGCCCAAAGTAAACTACCTGTTACTCAGGCCAGAAGCTACTCAGAATATGCATTTAATTTGTAGATTTGTATAGAAAACTCTAAAAAGTTTCTAAAATTGTTACAATTATGTCTGAGTATAACAGATCTGCTATGGCAGGCGAAACCCAGAGGACAAATGAGACAGAAATTGTAGTTTTTCTAGGTGGCTCCCAGTTTGGCTGTAGTGTTTCCAAGCGTGTAGAAGAGAACGCGTTCTTCGTTATTTTTCTCTGGTAAAGACAACGATTCTCAGTCTTAAATTGTATAATTTATTTACGTATTAGGGTACTTAAGGTTTTATTATAAATGTTGTTTGACTTGTTTGGAAAAGTTCATTAGTAACGTTTGGGATCCATTTTGTATGCATTTTGATGGAGGGAAACTGGGTGGATTACTGACTGAAGCGAGCCAGCTAAACTGAGTTTTCATGGATATAAAAGGACATTATCGAACAAAAGGACAATTTGTGATGTAACTGAGACCTTTGAGTTCCAACAGAAGATCAAAGTTAAAGCATTTATTATATCGCCATTTCTGATTTGTGTCGCACCTGCCTGGTTGAAATATGTTTTTCATGTGTTTGTATGCAGGGCACTGTCCTCAGATAATCGCATGGTGTGCTTCCACCGTAAAGCCTTATTGAAATCTGACACAGAGGCTGAATTAACAAGACGTTAAGCTTTATTTTCATGTATTACACTTGTGATTTTATGAAAGTTAAATATTTAAAATACTGTAGTTTGAATTTCGTGCCCACCTGCCCATAAGAAGTTTTAAAAAAGGATGGATAGCCAAGGGTAGACTCCAATACTCAGACATCATTTACAAATACAGGCAACATCCGCAGTGAGCTAAAGGCTAGAGCTGCTGCTTTCAAACAGGCGGGACTCTAACCTGGAAGCTTATAAGAAATCCCGCTATGCCCTCCGACGAACCATCAAACAGGAAAAGCGTCAATACAAAAGTGAAGCACAGCCGAGAGCTGCCCAGTGACACGAGCTAAACTACTTCTATGCTTGTTTTGAGGCAAATAACTACGAAACATGCATGAGAGCACCAACTATTCAGGGAGACGGTGTGATCACTTTTTCCACAGTTGACCTATTTAAAAGTCTTACTCACATCAACATTCACAAGGCCAGACAGATTACCAGGACGTGTACTGCGAGCATGCACTGACCAACTGGCAAGTGTCTTCACTGACATTTTCAACCTCCCCCTGCTTGAGTCGGTAATACCAACATGTTCTAAACAGACCGCCATACTGCCTGCGCCCAAGAACCCTAAGATAACCTGCCTAAATGACTACCGACCCGTAGCACTCACGTCTGTAGCCATGAAGTGCTTTGAAAGGCTGGTCATGGCTCACATCAACATTACCCCAGAAACCCTAGACCCACTCCAATTTGCATACCGCCCCAACAGATGATACAGTCTCTATTGCACTCCACACTGCCCTGTCCCACCTGGACAAAAGGAACACGTACGTGAGAATGCTATTCATTGACTACAGCTCAGCGTTCAACACCATAGTGCCCTCAAAGCTCATAAATAAGCTAAGGACCCTGGGATCAAACACCTCCCACTGCAACTGGATCCTGTACTTCCTAATGGGCAGAGCCCAGATGGTAAAGGTAGGTAACAACATATCTGCCACGCTGATACTCAACACAAGCGCCCCTTGGGTGAGTGCTCAGTCCCCTACTGTAATCCCTCATTGTCTAAAAGTTATCCTTGCAACTGGGAAACTCAGCGAGGGTGGGGTTAAGATAACAACCCCTGCAGATAACAGGATGAACCCAGAGCGGCTTATGATGCTCCTTGGTCTAAATGGGAGGGGTTGAACCAACCATGTCTAAGCATTGTTAGTGTCAGCTAAAAATATACAGTTGAAGTCGAATGTTTATATACACTTTAGCCAAATACAATTAAACTCAGTTTCACAATTCCTGACATTTAATCCTAATAAAATTTCCCTTGTCGTAGATCAGTTAGGACCACCACATAAGAACGTGAAATGTCAGAATAATAGTAGAGCGAATGATTTATTTCAGCTTTTATTTCGTTCATCACATTCCCAGTCAGTCAGAAGTTTCATACACTCAATTAGTATATGGTAGCATTGCCTTTAAATGGTTTAACTTGGGTCAAACATCTTGGGGTAGCTTTCCACAAGCTTCCCAAAATAAGTTGGGTGAATTTTGGCCCATTAATACCGACAGAGCTGGTGTAACTGAGTCAGGTTCGTAGTTCTCCTTGCTTACACACACACACACACACACACACACACACACTTTTTAGGATTGAGGTCAGGGCTTTGTGATGGCCACTCAAATACATTGACTTTGTTGTCCTTAATTGCCACAAATTTGTAAGTATACTTGGGGTCATTGTCCATTTGGAAGACCATTTGCAACCAAGCTTTAACTTCCTGACTGATATCTTGAGATGTTATTTCAATATATCCACATCATTTTCCCATACTCATGAAGCCATCTATTTTGTGAAGTGTACCAGTCCACCATGCAGCAAAGCACCCCCACAATATGATGCTATAACCCCCATGCTTCACAGTTGGGATGGTGTTCCTCGGCTTGCAAGCCTCACCCTTTTTCCTCCAAACATAACAATGGTCATTATGGTCCTCACGTGCAGTTGCAAAGCGTAGTCTGGCTATTTTATGGCAGTTTTGGAGCAGTGGCTTCTTCCTTGCTTAGCGGCCTTTCAGGTTATGTCGATATAGGACTTGTTTTACTGTGGATATAGATACTTTCGTACCCGTTTCCTCCAGCATCTTCACAAGGTCCTTCGCTGTTACTCTGGGATTGGTTTTCACTTTTCCCATCAAAGTACGTTCATCTCTAGGAGACAGAACGTGTCTCCTTCCGGAGCGGTATGACAGCTGCGTGGTCCCATGGTGTTTATATTTGCGTACTATTGTTTGTACAGATGAACGTGGTCCCTTCAGGTGTTTGGAAATTGCTCCCAATGATGAACCAGACTTTGAGGTCTAGAATTTTTTTCTGAGGTGTTGGCTGATTTGATTTTCCCATGATGTCAAGCAAAGAGGCACTGAGTTTGAAGGTAGGCCTTGAAATACATCCACAGGTACACCTCCAACTGACTCAAATTATGTCAACTAGCCTATCAGAAGTTTCTAAAGCCATGATTTCATTTTCTGGAATGTTCCAAACCGTTTAAAGGGCACAGTCGACTTAGTGTTTATAAACTTCTGACCACTTGAACTGTGATAGTGAATTATAAGTGAAATAATGTCTGTAAACAATTGTTGGAAGAATTACCTAGGTCATCTACTTTGTGCATGACACAACTAACAAATTAACAAATGTGTGGAGTGGTTGAAGAACGAGTTTTAATGACTCCAACCTAAAGTGTATGTAAACTTCAACCACACACACACATATATATATATACATACATACACACACACATACACACACACCTTTATTTTAACTGCACTGTGGGTTAGGGGCTCATAAGTAAGCATAGCACTGTAAGGTCTACACCTGTGACTAATCAAATATTTGATTTGAAATGATGCATTCCTGTTCAGTGATAAGTGCTTGAAGTGGACCATTTTCCTGTCCTGCTTAGCAATCAAAATGTAATGAGTACCTTTGGGTGACTGGGAAATGTTGAGTAAAAAGTACATTCTTTTCTTTAGGAATGTAGTGAAGTAAAAGTTGTAAAAAATAAATGATAAAGTACAGATACCCCCCAAAAAACTACTTAAGGAGTACTTTCAAGTATTTTTACTTAAGTACTTTACACCACTGGCTTTGTCCATGTCAAATGAACTAAATATATTTTAATGGATGCAGAATGTACATGGGATCCAACATGCACGGTCTTTAAAACATAATTAAAAAACGAACTTCACAGTCGCTGTCATCGGTTTCAGGAAATGAACATGGACTTCTAGCTTTCCAAACAAGGTTAGGCTTGCCTACCGAAAATGACCAAACTGGTTACACACATGACTAAAGATCGGGGAAAGTAAACACATACATACCCTTCTCAACTGCAACCTCTGGAGTGATCAGAGGAATAAAGTATTGTAAAACGAAGAGAAATTCCATATGTTTCAAAATCATGTTGTCCCTTGCGTAATTCTGATGGAGCGCGCCTCCCCAAAACTCGCACTGAATTCCAAAGGTAAGTTTACTAGAATTGTCGAGCAGTTGTCTCCCTAACTGAGAAAAGAATACATGTGCCTTACGTTCAGATAAACCTAAAACAAACACAGCATTTACTCCAGGGAGCGAGTTATTATTCCATGTCGTGTGACAGTGTGCTTCTATTTTCCATCGGACTGGCAAACTGGGAGGAGTTTGCATGCATGGAGTACTCTGACCCGAACGAGGTCCGGAGCCTGCTGGTTTTCTATTATACCTGATAATTAATTACACAAACCTGGTGTGCCGGGTCAATAATCAATCCCTAATTAAAGGAAACAAACATAAGCAGTGTGAGCTGGCTTCGAGTTACAGAGTTGAGCTTGAGGGAAAGAGCCAATACTGTAGCTCAATGTTAGGCCTACTAGAGTACAGGATAGTAGGATGTTGTCAATTTGACAGTGTGTCAGTCATTCGTTTTCTTCATTGGATAAAAGCGGTTTGTAAAAAGCGCTGACAAGAAAAAAAGTCACCCTAACCCCTATAATACACCATCCCTGCTTAGGCTATGAGCCCCGTGTATAATTTAAGCACCATAATAAAAGTTAAATCCATCCACGTTAATACATAAACATTCAAATAAATACAAAACAATGAGGTTAATACAACCCAAATGTTTTTATTGAAAAATGGCTTTACAAACATACAATATGTTGAACAAGTACCTGTACTTACATATATAGTGTAATTAAAAATGGCAAGTAAGTCAGACACAATCAGAGAAATAACTTCTCTCTCCCAGACCTGATGCAACCATGCATTTTTCCAAAAACAGTACAAATATAAATACATACACCTTTTTCTTTACGGCATAACAATATATTATATACATCCGCAAATTATTATTATCAGCAGTCTACTAATTTCAGTGTGCCACTTGTGAAATACTGTACAATCAGTATGTGTTGGGAGTTTTATTATTACTTGAAATAGGACAGGAGACTTTTCTGAGGAGAGATGTAGGCACTACTAGGTCACTAGAACCAGCTAGTTGATAGAGCCCTCAAATTCCAACCTGGACCTCAAAGACTTTTGGAAATCTTGCCCTTTAAAATCAGGGATTGATTTAGATCTGGGACACCAGATGGATGCAACTAATTATCAGGTAGAAGAGAAAAACAGCAGTATTCCAGACCTTGTAAGGTAGGATTTGAATACCCCTGTGATAGAGGCATAAAATCACAACCATTAGCCTGGTCCCACAATGATTGGTCTTTTGACCTATCAGATCAGATCTTTTGCCCATAATTGGTCAAAAGTTCAAAATTGGGCTGTCTGTGTCAACGCAGCCTATGAGTTCTCAAGACAACACTAAGAGATCTGGGACCAGGCTAATCAGTCTTCTGGTCAAAGAGCAGGGGCCCCATATCAGAAATACAACACAGCTCAACAACTAAAGTAACTGTCTGAGCATTGGATTATTACAGCGTGACTGACAATTTGACAGAGTATACTTCATTAAATCTCCTTTCCTTACTGTATATTTTCCTTACATCTAATAGATGGGTTGGTTGTTTAGCGACAAAACCGACTCGTGCGCAACTATGGGACTAAACAGACAGGGTGGGCTTAGTCTGTTGATAACATGTAAACATGTTTATTGAAAACATAAATACATTTGCACAATGAGCACTTGTCTCTCAAATACATGGTATCAATAACAAGATACGAGCTGAAACGAGCTACCTACGATTCCCCGCACAGCAGCTTCTTGTCATTGTTGCTAGCTATCTGACTGTTCAGAATCATATCAACGCAAGCCTTCCGGTCACATCGATGGCGTGATGTTGTCAGCCAACCCATCTATATCTAGAACATAAAAGGGTTCGTCGGCAGTCCCCATTGGAGAACCCTTTGAATAACACTATATTTGGTTCCAGGTAGAACTGTTTCCACATGGAACTCTATTGGAACCCTTTTTTTCTAAGAGTGTACAGACAACAGATGGGTTGGTTACTGTTTTTTTCCTAAGAGTGTACAGACAACAGATGGGTTGGTTACTGTTTTTTTCCTAAGAGTGTACAGACAACAGATGGGTTGGTTACTGTTTCTTCTTCTTCCTATAACATAAGTAACATTAGCTACCTTTGAGCATAGCAGAATAGACTTCAGCACTTAAGTGTAATATTGTGTTTCCACTTCTCTCAAGCAACAAAGCCATTTGATGCAGTGTGCAAGGCAACAACAGCTTTGCATTGATCATAACAAAAGACAGCCATTACCAGGAAGCTGACAGAGCCGGTTTGGGTTCAGCTGGCGGAGAATGTGTGTGTGTGTGAGTGAAATAGCTATACTCGGTGTTAAAAATGTGTAGTCTGTCGACTTTAGCCCAGGTCTGTAGTCGTCCCACTGATAGCACGGAATACATGCAAGGAGTTCTGGAGCAGTGACTGCATCATATCCTCCTGGAAGATCTATGGTGACAGAGTAGACAACAACATACATCGTTACCATCATTGGTCAAACCGCCACAGACGCGTACAGTGCCTTCGGAAAGCATTCAGACCCCTAGACTTTTCCCACATATTGTTACATTAGTCTTATTCTAAAATAAATAAAACTATTTCCTCAACTATCTACACACACCATGCACACACCCACATATAATGGAGTTTATTAAAATAGAGGCCATTGTTTCCCTCTACAATAAATCAAGTATTGTGAGCAATACAGTTGCTTAAGTAACATGGATCCAAGGGAATTTTGCCACTGATACCCCCTGTATATTGTCTCGCTATTGTTATTTTGTGGCCCTTTAATTATTTGTTATTTTTCTATTTCACTTCAGTTTATTTTATACTTGTTGAATTATTTTTCTTAAAACTGCATTGTTGGTTAAGGGCTTGTAAATAAGCATTTCATTTGATTCGTTGCCACAAACAGTATATCAACCCACCGACTGCTTCTCTCACTGACCGTGATAAACGGGAGATCAAATTACCTGGCACTCCTTAAATCTAAGGCGCTGCAAGAGACAGCATAGACAGAAGGACACAGTTATCGTTATGGACACAAAAGGAAAGTAAAAGACAGAATAACACAATGTGCTGGCAACAGTCAGTAGAAAGTGAAAGCTATTGTGGGAGAACAATACATTCAGTACATACCAATCGACCTTGGTCAAAGAGCACCATTATATACTCCGCTTAAAGTTACAGCCTGATTTGTACATCTATTGTTGGACTTTTGAATTAAGGATATATATGGCAGCCAATGATCCTTCAAGAATATAACCTACATATGCCTCATGAGCTTAGTACCACATCATAAGCCAAAATATGAAAGGTTGTTTTAACAATGTAGAGCTTCACAATACGGTTCTAACTTTCATGTGAATGCCATGGCCTTTCAGTCCTTGTCTATTTGAGAGGGATTAGCCGATACTTCCCTAGCCCCAAAATAAGTGGCGGTTGTTGTTGTCCACATTACGGACTGCAGAGTAAAAGCAGAGTAGGAAATACAGTAGATGCGGCACATGTTAGGAATGTTTGACAGGTCTTGCACAAGGAGTGGTGATGCATACTGTTACTTGCAATAGGGCAGGGTAGTGTGTTTGTGTGTGTCGGAGAAGTTCGTCACTGGCCGCGGGCAGAGTTTGGTATTCACACACTCATCGCCCCCTCCTTACGCCGTTATCAACTACACGTTAGCAATGTGGGTCGACGCACAGGTTAACTTCGCTATTTTAGTACATACATTACACACTTTATTCTTACCTCCCACCAGTAACAGTTTGTTATGGTAAAAATAATATACAGACAAGCGTTCATGTTTAATTTAAGCAACGTTTATTGTACTTATCAATGTTATGGATGAGCGCGCTGTTTGGTTCTGTTCCTCTCTCAGATCGGTAGCTTTCGGGTGGGATAAGGACCAGAGCTATGGCATTCGGTCTGGCTTTGTTGTGTCTGTCCCGAATGGCTCGTTGGAAGGGCATATTGGAAGACACCGTGTCAGTAGGGATGAGATTTTGTAAATGTGTTATATCGTATCATGAGAAACGGATTGCAAAGGTGAAATGTATATAATTCATGATGTTTAGCTGAGTGGAAAATGTAGGCTTTGATGATGGTAATTGCTTAATTAATTTGTGTTTGGTATGTTCTGATGGGAGGGGCTTCCCCTACAAAAGAGGCCTCTCTTTCAGTTCAAAGGGGGCGGGGGGCTATTTTGGCTTGAGCTGTTGATGCGAAGTATGCATCTGACCTGAGCTGACAAGGTACAAATCTGTCGTTCTGCCCCTGAACAGGCAGTTAACCCACTGTTCCTAGGCCGTCATTGAAAATAAGAATTTGTTCTTAACCGACTTGCCTGGTAAAATAAATAAATAAATAAAAGGCAGCCCCCTGCATCTCTCTGATTCAGAGGGGATGAAAATAGGAAAAACACACAAAAAGGTGTCTGGACCCTTCTATAACATGTCATAAAAAACAGACATTTGGTTTTAAAAAAACACACTGCTCCTTTAAGGTTATGTCATTAGATTTTGGGTGGAGTCATGAAACTTTGGTGGGAAAAATAAGGTCCCCGCTGGCAAATGTTGAATACCACTGTGTTAAGGTCTAATGTTAGTCTGTGCACAAAGTGATGTAGCTACAGTAAGGTCTAGTCTACCTGTACAGAGACACAGCCCTGCAATTTGAGCTGCATCTGGATCATGTCCACCTCCTGGGAGGAGCAGAGTTTGGTCAGCTCGGCAGTGCGCGCCTGCATCTCGTCGATGGCCACGTCCACAGGCTTCAGCTCTACCTGCTTCTCCCCCAACACCTCCACACGCCTCTTCACATACGGAAATGTGTTGGCTGCTGGACAGGAGAGATACAGCACACAGTCAGGTCTCAGACAATTATACACTCCATAGCCCAAATCACTACACCCTAACAACATTTTATAACATTGTAACAAATTATAACAGCATTGTCTGGTATTGGTCTTGGAGCAATTTCTCACGGAACCTTCTGTCTCCTTCCATTGTTCTTACATTATCATTCTATCACATTGAAATGCTGAAGCTAATGTAACACTGATCTAACTGGTAGTCCTTGGTCAAATATATGAAAAGGTCATGTCGTGCAACAATTTTATTGCAACAACAAAAAGTAAACATCCCTGAACAAACAAGCCACACATAACAAAACTCTTGTATTGGTTTATAGCAGGGATGGGCAACTTATATATACAGTTGAAGTCAGAAGTTTACATACTCTTAGGTTGGAGTCATTAAAACTTGTTTTTCAACCACTCCACAAATGTCTTGTTAACAAACTATAGTTTTTGCAAGTCGGTTAGGACATCTACTTTGTGCATGACACTAGTAAATTTTCCAACAATTGTTTACAGACAGATTATTTCACCTTATCACAATTCCAGTGGGTCAGAAGTTTACATGAACTAAGTTGACTGTGCCTTTAATGAGCTTGTGCAATTCCAGAAAATGTCATGGCTTTAGAAGCTTCTGATAGGCTAATTGATATCATTTTGAGTCAAATTGGAGGTGTACCTGTGGCTGCTATGATGGAACTGGCTCTCATGGGGACCACCACAGGAAAAGAAGACCCAGAGTTACCTCTGCTGCAGAGGATAAGTTCATTAGAGTTAACTGCACCTCAGATTGCAGCCCAAATAAATGCTTCAGAGTTCAAGTAACAGACATATCTCAACATCAACTGTTCAGAGGAGACTGCGTGAATCAGGCCTTTGTGGTCGAATTGATACAATGAAACCACTACTAAAGGACACCAATAAGAGATTTGCTTGGGCCAAGAAACACAGGCAATGGACTTTAGACCGGTGGAAATCTGTCCTCTGGTCTGATGAGTCCGAAGTTGAGATTTTTGGTTCCAACTGCTGTGTCTTTGATCTCCGCGTGTGTGTTTCCCACTGTGAAGCATGGAGGAAAAGGTGTGATGGTGTGGGGGTGCTTTGAATTCAAGGCACACTTAACCAGCATGGCTACCACAGCAGTCTGCAGTGATACGCCATCCCATCTGGTTTGTGCTTAGTGGGACTATCATTTGTTTTTCAACAGGACAATGACCCAAAACACACCTCCAGACTGTGTAAGGGCTATTTGACAATGAAGGAGAGTGATGGAGTGCTGCATCAGGTGACCTGACCTCACCCGACCTCAAATCAATTGAGATGGTTTGGGATGAGTTGGACCGCAGAGTGAAGGAAAAGCAGCCAACAAGTGCTCAGCATATGTGGGAACTCCAAGACAGTTGGAAAAGCATTCCAGGTGAAGTTGGTTGAGAGAATTCCTAGAGTGTCACGCCCCCTGGTCTTAGTATTTTGTGTTTTCTTTATTATTTTGGTTAGGCCAGGGTGTGACATGGGTTTATTATGTGGTGTGTTTTGTATTGGTTTTTTTGTAGGTATTGGGATTGTGGCTTAGGTTTCATTACATACAGTCGAGAAGAACTACTGAATACAAGAGCAGCGTCAACTCACCATCAGTACGACCAAGAACATGACTTTCGCGAAGCGGATCCTGTGTTCTGCCTTTCACCCAAGACAACGGAATGGATCCCAGCCGGCGACCCAAAAAACGACTTCATAAAAGGGGGAAACGAAGCGGTCTTCTGGTCAGACTCCGGAGACGGGCACATCGTGCACCACTCCCCAGCATTCTTCTCGCCAATGTCCAGTCTCTTGACAACAAGGTTGATGAAATCAAGAGGTGAGGGCCTTTCTGGGGAGATACATGGATAACGTCTCCTCAGCAAGGCACCTCAAAGACTCCCTTGAGTTTTGGAATGGGAGGAGAGGCTTCCAGGCCCTCCTCAGGGAGGACCCAAAGGGACATGGTGGCTACCTCCATCCTCCTGCTATGTTCTCCCTGGGGGCTGACAGGGGGACGTTGTTTTATGCACGTCAGCCTCCATTTTGCAGGCGCTGTATGGCCTATGGCCACATCTTCGCCTCGTGCAGTGCAAGAAAATGCAGATTTTGTGGATCTGGGGAGCACGAGGCGAAGGATTGTGACGAGCCTAAGGCGTGCCACGGGTGTGGCTCGTTAGCACACCTGTGGCGGGGGTGCCAGGCTCGTCAGAGGTCATACGCGTCTGTGGCTGGGGGGGGGGGGGCAGGAGCGGGGGATGGGGGTAGAAGAGGAGGGGAAGAAAGCATGCCTCATGACCAGAGTAAAGGTCCAGAGGGGAGGGTCGCAAGGAAGGAGGAGGAGCAAGAAGCGGCGGATGGAAGAGAGAAGGAAACGGAAGGCACGGGAGTAGGAGAACCAGGAAAACCGGCGGAAGAAGGCAAGCGAGTGGAGGAGCATGAGAGAGAATAAAGCGAGGGAGGGGTGGTGGAGAAGGAGACGGTGGAAGAGCAAGTGGAGTGGGGGGAAAGTGCCCTGGTGGAAGGAGCTGGCGGGGGGGGGGGGGTGTATCTCTCCACTCCGACCATCACCAAAGAAGAGAATGAAGAGGAGGGTGCGATTGGCCGACAGTGAGAGGGAGGGGATGGCCAAGAGAGTGATGGGGGTGGGAGAAACCTCTGGGTTGCTGCTGGTTTCCCCAGGCCCTCAACTTCTGTTGGGTGGGGTCACACCTAACAAGACTCAGGACTGGGTACAGGAGGATGTGGGGAGTTTTTTGTTTGGGGACACAGCCTCCCCTATTTTTTTCCAAACCAGCTGCAGCACTGGGGAGGGGGAGGAGTGTGGGGGTAGACCCAGGGTGCAGGGCACCCCGGAGCCAAACACTATTCCTGCATCCTGGGTTGGTGAGATGGAGGAAGTGGGGGGGATGTCGGGAGTACGGATGGTGTTTTCACCGGTAGATATGGAGCAGGGGAGCATCGGGTGAGTCTCCTGTTTTTTTTTTTTTTTCTGTCTGGGTTTAGTATTTGAGTGTATTACATGTTTTATTTGATTCTTTCATGGGGTCTAATTTTACTTTTGTTAGTTTAAATGTAAGGGGTTTAAAGGAATTTTGTTAAGAGGAGGGCGGTATTTAGTTATTTGGAGGGTGTGGGGTTAGATTTTTTTTTTTACAGGAGGTTCACCTGAGGGATGGAGGGGATGTTAGTAGGTTTAAGAAGGAGTGGGACAAGGGGGAGTCGGTTTGGGGTATTGGGGGGGGGGTGCACTCATCGGGGGTAGGCATTTTGTGTGGGCACAGGGAGGTAAAAGTGGAGTGTTCTTTTGTGGTGATGCAATGGAGGGTATGGGGGTGGATGTCACGATAAGGGATTGTACATTTAGATTAGTGGTGGTGTATGGGCCACAGGTGGTGGCAGACAGGAGGGAGATGGTGGACTGTCTGGCGCCCCTGTGTCACAAATAGGAAATTAATGATAGGGGGGGATTTTAATGCAGATTTAGGAATAGGGGGGGATAGCAGTGCAGGCGCCATCACTGGGTTAATGGCTTGCCATGATCTGGTTGATGGTGGCCTGCACACTACTCCGAAAATGGCAACTCCAGGGGGGCTCGACTATATTTTTGTACCCAGGTCTTTGGGTAAATTGTCTGGGCGGCTGTTGCCTGTTTTCTTTTCGGATCACGACGGGGTGCTCCTGCAGGTGGGGTCGCCAGTCTGCCTCTTTGGTAGGGGGTACTGGAAGTTAGATCGGGATGTGCTGGAGGAGCAGGCTTTTGTTGATGTTTTTTTTGGTTTGTTTTGGAGGCTTGAAGGCCTCAGGTCCATGTGCGAGGGGGTGTTAGAGTGGTGGGAATTAGTTAAGGTGAGGATTAGGGCTTTTACAATAGGGTATTGCAAGAGGAAAAAAAGGGAGGAGAGGAGGGAGGTGGATCGTATCCAAAGGTTAATTGAACTCAAGTACGAGGCAGGCAACCTCGGCGGGTCGTTTGACTGGGAGAGATCCGCAACCCTAAAGGCGCAGCTCAGGGAGTTGCAGGAGCGAAAGGCTCGAGCTTTCCTGGAGCGTGCGCATAGTGGCTTTCTAGAACACAATAAGACTTGTTCTGCTATGTTCTTTAAGTCGGTTAGGGCCAGACAGAGTAGGAAGGTAATGCATGGCGTTAGGGAAGAAAATGGTAGTATAGTTAGAAAACCAGAGGAAATGGTCAGGGTGACAACTGATAATTTCCAAGGTTTATTTAAGGAAAGGGAAATAGTTGTAGAGCAGGGAAATGTGTTTTTAGAACACTTGTCCAGGCGGTTGCCGGAGGACATTAGAGAAGTGATGGAGGCCCAGATCTCACTAGAAGAGGTTGAGAGCGCTCTTAGGAGGATGGGAAAAGGGAAGGTGCCTGGGATGGATGGGCTGCCGGCTGAGTTTTATCTCAAGTTTTGGGGTATACTTGGACCAGTGGTCCTCGAAGTCTTGAAGGCCATCCTTGAGACGGGGGTCCCGGGGGGGATCAATGGCTGTTGGTGTGCTGTCACTTTTATATAAGAAGGGGGAAGTAACAGACCTTGGCAACTGGCGGCCGTTGACCATGCTGTGTGTAGATTACAAGCTACTTGCAAAGATTTTAGCAGACCGGTTGCGCACAACCCTTCCCTACGTCGTCCATGAGGATCAGACGTGCGGGGTAGAGGGCCGCTCTATTAGATGGAACCTACAGTTAATCAGGGACTCCATCGCTTGGGTTGAAGATAGAGGCCTGCCTTTAATGGTAGCAGCGCTAGATCAGGCGAAAACCTTTGATCGCGTGAATAGATCTTTTTTATTCAGAGTGTTAGGTCGATTAGGATTTGGGGAGAAGTTCATAGGATGGATCCGTACATTATATGTCGGAGCGGGGTGCCGAGTTAGTGTAAATAGTCACTTGGGTGACGTTTTTGACCTCTCGTCTGGGGTCAGGCAGGGGTGCCCACTCTCGGCTCTCCTCTTCGTTCTGTACATGGAGCCTCTGGGGGCTGCCATTAGGGCAGATACAGGGGTGGAAGGCTTGTTGATCCCTGGAAGTGGTGGGCTGTGTGTTAAGATGACGCAGTACGCCGACGACACTTCCTTGCTGCTGTGCAAGGACTCGTGCCTGACAAGGTCCCTTGCCATCATTGGGGATTTCACCCGAGCGTCGGGAGCGGTTCTGAACCATGCAAAGTCTTCCGTCAAGTTTTTCGGAAGATGGCGCGGTAGAACGGATGTGCCCGGGGGGTTCTCTCTGTGAGGGGGCCCTGAGGATTCTCGGGGTCCATTTTGAGACCTCCGGCTCAGCGACGCTAAACT
Source organism: Oncorhynchus kisutch (assembly GCF_002021735.2). Classification (NCBI taxonomy): domain Eukaryota; kingdom Metazoa; phylum Chordata; class Actinopteri; order Salmoniformes; family Salmonidae; genus Oncorhynchus; species Oncorhynchus kisutch. Next base: position 21,216,726 of record NC_034189.2, on the reverse strand, counting down.
GGAACATGGGTATCGCAGTGGTACAGAGGAAGCTAGCAATGTGGAAGGCTAGGTATTTGTCTTTTATGGGCAAAGTCCTGGTCCTAAAGGTGGATGTGTTGCCGTCTCTTTTGTATTTGGCGTACATCTACCCATTGCCGGCTTGTCTGAGGAGGCCTCTAGTGAGGCTTGTGTTTCAGTTAATGTGGAGTGGCAGGTACGAGTGGATCGCCAGGGCACGCATGCTCTGTCCCATCGGGGTGGGAGGTAGGGGAGGACCACATCTCCCCCTCAAGCTGGACGAAATTTCTGTATCTTTCTAACGGAGCTTGCTCATCCAGTGATATACCCGTCCGGTTACCTCCTGCGGGTGTTCTTCTCGTATCAGGCGAGAAGCGTAATGGTGTGGTCTAACACGGGTCCTCGGGCGGAACAGCTGCCGTAGCACTTTGGTCATGCGGCCAAGTGGCTGCGTGCGCACCCTGAGGTTGAAGTTTCCCGAGTAGGTTTAGATCACAGGTACCTGTACGAGGAGGTCAGACAGGCAGGGAGTCCGGCGCCTGTAGTGGGCATCTCGGCAGTGGTCTGGGAGGGAGTGCAGGCGCGGGGTCTGGACAACAGGCTCAAGGACCTGAATTGGTTGAGCCTCCATAAGTGCTTGCCGGTACGTTCCATCATGTACCGGCATAGTTTGGCGCAATCCTCCACCTGTCCAAGATCCTCTTGTGGCAGGGAGGAGACTGTGCGCCATGTCTTTTGGGACTGTGCCTTTGCCGGAGTAGTATGGGCTAGGGCACGGGTGTTGTTAGGTTTGGTAAGGGGGGATTTTGTATTGACGTGGGCCAGGTTAGAGAGAGGTGTAGGGTGAGTGAGAGGGACGGATAGGGACAGGTTTCTGCTCTGGCTTCTCATGAGTCTCTTTAAACGGGGGCTGTGGGAAGCCAGGCAGAACATGGTGAAGACAGGGAGAGACTGGGGGGTGGAAGGGATAGTGAGGAGGGTGGAAGGAGATTTGAGGGGGAGGATGAAGAGGGAGGAGAGGAAGTGGGGGCAGCATGCTGCTCGGGAGAGGTGGAAGGGGGTTTAGGGCTGGGTGTCATTTAGATTTGTAAGGGGATAGATTAGGGACGGGGAGATAGGGAAAGGTAGTTTGTAGGATGACGGGGAGGGAAGATGCTCCCCTGAGGTTGTTTGGGGTTTTTGTTTAGTTAAATTAAAATACCATTATTGGAGTATGAATGAAAATTATGATTGGTAAAGAATGAATGGTATTCGTTTTTTTCACGTTGTTTGTTTTGTATTATGTTCATGTTTGAGTTTTTCCTTTATTAAAGAACATGAACACCAACTACGCCGCATTTTGGTCCGATCCTTGCTACATCTCCTCTTCAGAGGAGGAGATAGAAGAAAGCCGTTACATAGAGTGTGCAAAAGGTGGCTACTTTGAAGAATCTACAATTGATTTCTTTAACACTTTTCTGGTTCCTACAGGATTCATTTCATAGTTTTGATGTCTTCACGAATATTCTACAATGTAGAAAAAAGTTAAAATAAAGAAAAACCCAGGAATGAGTAGGTTTGTCCAAACTTTTGACTGGTACTGTATATATGGAGACTGTTTAGTGCCAAAAATAAGGGGCTAAATACCTGAATCTGTTGTTCCATTGGTCTAATGGGATCGAGAGACAGGCGCAGGAATGCGTAATAGGGTTTTTTATTTACCCAAATTACAGCGTGTCATGTAAAAACAAACACGTATGCAAAACACAGGGTTGAAACCCAACCAAAAGAGCGAGGAGTATCTTGAATAAATACACCGGGTCGAGACCAGTAACATACACTCACACAATGATTCCACACGGTACGAGACCTGTAATCATCTATGCAATACAAGTGGCACGAAAGCCAAAACAACACAGGTACTCACACGACCAACGGATAGTGGAACAATAATCGACAGCCCAATGGAAATCAAAGGGCATATTTAAGGAATTACAAATTAGTGGGAATGGGGACCAGGTGTGCGTAATGACATAGTTCCGGAGGGATCCGTGACATCCAGGTAGTGAATCTGTTTTCAATGCGTTTGTATGGGCTAAGAGTAGTAAGGCCAAATATACATTTTCATATGTTTTACACATTTGTGGGATACTTCAAGGGGTCTTAAAATGTAAAATCAATATAGCTAAATTATCTTTAGTATGACCTTAAAACAATTCCATATAGCTTAGTAGAAGACATCCCCCCCACACATTTCTGGTTATATTATTTTCCTGCTGTGAGAAGTGGGGTCAAACTAAGATTGTGCGCCTATAGGTTGTAAAAAGAGGTTGTTAAGCTAAATAACTGGTGTAAAGTGTGTGAGTGTTTGTAACAAAAATGTAAAGCTAACTAGTGGTTTTAAAGAGGTTGTAATGAGGTCATGAAGCTAACTTTTGAGCACTGTCCTCTTCTTGCATTGCTCCTCCACACCACCATGTTTCTTCCCCATCAGTGTGTACGGCGTCTCGAACATGAAGCGGTTGATGTTGTGGCACTTCTCGAAGTCTGTCTTCTTCTCCGGACAGTCCTTCTCGTCAAAGTAAGCCTTGACGAAGGTGACCTGGATGTAAGCGAACTTGATGTCCAGGTCTTTGGGGTTGACCTGTTGGAGACAGGAGGGGTGTTAGGTAGAACCTAGATGATGTATTACCTAGAAAAGGTAAATTATTTATGTCGTCTTTGAATCAGTGCTCTTGAATGCAAGACACATTCCTGTAAAAAGGCCACATCTAGATGGGATACAGATTTAGTCAAATTTGACTTCAATAGTAGATAACCCTAACCCTTTTCCTAACCTTAACCTAATTATCCTAACTTGCTGCATAAGTTCTCCTAAACCTGTTACAAAAAGTACATTTTGACAAAAACTGTATCCCTTCTAGGCAAAATCCACATGAACGGAACTAAGGCCAATAGTTTCTCCTGATCAGGTCACATGGTCAGGAAGAGCTCCTGGCTTTTGGTATAGCATCCTTTATATCAGTGGGTGACCAAACCTTGTCCTGGAGTCCTTCAGTATGTATAGTACTACAGGAATTTCTAGATGGTTCATATTTGGACCATCCTCTCTTCTCAGGAAACAATGCAGCCTATTTCCTTATTCTAGGATCTCGTAGACTCAAAAGTAGTGCACTGCATAGGGAATATGATGCCATTTGGGACGCACCTATAGTTATTACCTTGCTGGAGTCCTGGATGATTTTGTCGTTTTCAGCTCCAAATTTGTACCCGTAGAGCCATAGAAGGCGCTGAGAGATCTCCGACAGACCTGTGAGTTTGGGCTCCTTGTAAACATGCTCCTTCCCATCCTCCTCCTCAAAGTAGCCCTGTCAACAAGACATATTAGCAATCTTAGAAAACTGAGTGTTCCAAATTCCCACTGGCCAATGGTGGTGCGGATGTTCATGCTGCAAAACAGGTGCAGACTCAGGAGGAAAATATTCAGTCATAAATCAATTAGACTAACTCTCAAATGTGAAATAAAGTTCTTTGTCGGATATTTTAATATATTTATTATGATTTTTGAATGTATGCAAGCATAAAAAACATTACATAATGAAATATGAATTAATAATATTCTAACAATCCATCTATATAAAACAAGGTTGTCATTTTTGTGATACTGTAAAGTACCTGAGTTAGCTGCCTTAGGAAACTCTAAACATCTCAAAATATAAAATACACTGCCTCCAGAAAGTATTCACACCCCTTGAACTTTTCCATATTTTGTTGTGTTACAAAGTCGGATAAAAATGGATTTAATTGTCATTTTTTTGTCAACGATCTACACAAAATACTCTAATGTCAAAGTGGAAGACAAATGTAAACATTTCTAAAACACACTGAACTAAAATATGAATGCAACATGTATAGTGTTGCTCCCATGTTTCATGAGCTGAAATAAAAGATCCCAGAAATGTTCCATACGCACAAAAACCTTATTTCTCTCAAATGTTTTGCACAATTTAAAAAAAATCCCTGTTAGTGAGCATTTCTGCTTTGCTAAAATAATCCATCCACCTGACAGGTATGGCTTATCAAGAAGCTGCTTAAAACAGCATGATCATCACACAGGTGCACCTTATGCTGGGGGACAATAAAAAGGCACTCTAAATGTGCAGTTTTGTCACACAACAGAATGCCACAGATGTCAAGTATTGAGGGAGCATGCAATTGGCACACTGACTGCAGGAATGTCCACCAGAGCTGTTGCCAGAGAATTTAATGTTATTCTCTAAAACAACGTTGGAAAATTTTGGGAGTACGTCTAACCGGCTCAAAACCGCAGTCCACGTATAACCACGCCACCACAGGACCGCCACATCCGGCTTCTTCACCTGTGGGATCATCTGAGACCAGCCACCAGGATTGTTGATGAAACTCTGGGTTTACACAACCAAAGAATTTCTGCAAAAACGGTCAGAAACCGACTCATCGGTGTGCTTGTCCTCCCCCAGTGTCTTGACCTGACTGCAGTTCTGCGTCGTAACCAACTTGTGTGCAAATGCTCACCTTCGATGGCCACTGGCACGCTGGAGAAGTGTGCTCTTCACGGATTAATCCTGGTTTCAACTATACCGGGCAGATGGCAGACAGCGTGTATGGCATCGTGTGGGCGAGTGGTTTGCTGATGTCAACATTGTGAACAGAGTGCCCCATGGTTGCGGTGGGGTTATGGTATGGACAGGAATAAACTATGGACAACGAACACAATTGCATTTTATCGATGGCAATTTGAATGCAGAGAGATACCATGACGAGATCCTGAGGCCCATTGTTGTGCCATTCATCCCCCGCCATCACCTCATGTTTTAGCATGATAATGCACAGCAGCCCCATGTCACAAGGATCTGTAGACAACTCCTGGAAGCAGAAAATGGCCTGCATTCCATGGCCAGCTTTCTAACCAGACATGTCACCCATGAGCAAGGTTGGGATGCTCTGGATCGACGTGTACGACAGCGTGTTCCAGTTCCCGACAATATCCAGCAACTTCGCACAGCCATTGAAAAGGAGTGGGACAACATTCAACAGGCTACAATCAACAGCCTGATCAACTCTATGCGAAGGAGATGTGTCGAGCTGCATGCGATAAGTGGTGGTCACACCAGATACTGACTGGTTTTCTGATCCATGCCCCTACCTTTTTTTAAGGTATCTGTCCCCGACAGATGTATATCTGTATTCCCAGTAAAATCTTAGAAATGATTGCATGTTGCGTTTTATATATTTGTTCAGTGTATCTTGCCTAGATAAGTACAGTGCCGACCCGTCATTCAGGGCAGGTGGGGAAGACCCCCACCTGTTTTGATCCCTACTTGTTTTGCATGTTATTTTGGCATTAATACGTGTCACATATCAGTTTGCAAAGAATGTAAAAAAGAAACATTGCATTAATTAAGCCGCATACAAACATGGCCTCTTTTTGCCTTTCTTGAGTAAGGCAGCTCCAAAATGCAGGTGTTTCAGCCTAGCTCAGAGAATGACAAGTTTGATGACAAAATATGTAAAACAGGCATGGTGCAGAAAATAAAGTCTGATGTTGGTTCAGCTTTATGTAGGCCCTAAAAAGATTGTGCGCACTGCTTTTCACCGTTAAAGTGGAATTAATGTATTGTTTAGTATTGTGGCTTTGCTGGCATGCATCTAAAACATTTTTTTTTTGTCCCACCAAGATTTACATGATAAAATCGCCACTGGATAGGTATTCACGTGAGTCAATACATGTTAGAATCACATTTGGCAGCAATTTACAGCTGTGAGTCTTTCTGGATAAGTCCCTAAGAGCTTTCCACACCTGGATTGTGTACCATTTGCCCACTATTCTTTTCAAAATTCTTCAAGCTCTGCCAAATTGGTTGTTGATCATTACTAGTCAACCATTTTCAGGTCTTGCCATAGATTTTCATGCAGATTTAAGTCAAAACTGTAACATTCACTGTCTTCTTGGTAAACAACTCCAGTGTATATTTGGCCTTGTGTTTTAGGTTATTGGCCTGCTGAATGGTGAATTCATCTCCCAGTGTCTGGTGGAAGGCAGATTGAAACAGGTTTCCCTCTAGGATTTTGCCTTTGATTAGCTTCATTACATTTCTTTTTTTATCCTGAAAAACTCCCTAATACTTAATCATTACAAGCATACCCATAACATGCAGCCACCAGTATGCTTGAAAATATGGAGAGTGGTACGCGGTGATGTGTTAAATTGGATTTGACCCAAACATAACACTTTGTATTCAGGACAATGTTAATTGCTTTGCCACATTTTTTGCAGTGTTACTTGCCACATTGGCAAGTCCTCGTCCTGGGAAAGTTGTCACTCGTACTTCTGTCATCACCAGTATAGATGGCAAGCAACTCAAACAATATTTGGATATAGCCATCTAGTTTATCCCCTGAAAGTTAGCTTGTTAACTGGCCATTATTGACGTGATCTGTTATTAGCTAGCTAGCCAATTTGACATGGTCCATCAATCAATGTAGCCTAGCTATCATGTCTGTCAGCAGCAATTGTGACACTTAAAAACAATGTTGAAAAGGGGATAATGTTGTCCAACGTCACTAGGTAGGCCTACATTGGATGGAGAAAGTACATTACTTACCACTATGTTAAGCCAACTGTACAAAGTTTCTACCGGTAGCTTTAAAAAGTAAACATGATCAGCTAACAGTACATTGGCAAATGTGCCCTTCTGCTGCTTGACAGGCAGAGCCCACATAGGATGGGAAATGAACCTAAACCACTCATACTTCTCATGTATAGTTAACTTTGATTTTACATACTCAAATATGCAATTAATGGTGGCCAATCTTGTGAGATATTGTCAGAGAGAGAACTGAGAGAGGCTATAGGAACATGCCACTGCCAAAAGACAACACAGAGACTGTGTTCCAAATGGCACCCTATTCCCTATTTAATGCACTACTTTTGACCAGGGTCCTTAGTAGGGCACTATCTAGGGAATAAGGTGCCATTTGAGACTCGGCCAAAGAGCTTTTTAAAGCCAGAGCCAAAGCTTCTATTCAAGCTAAGAAGAGAGTCTCAGAATGAGAAGATGGAGAGTGGGACATTCTTAGGGTAAACTACTCATGGACAGTATTTACGTGTGAGACCTTATTTCATAAGCTGAGGAAGGACTGAATTAGCCTTGCTTATTTCTGCTTTATAAACACAGGGGACAGCGTAATGGATAGCGCAATACACAGATAAGCAGGACATAGTTAATATAGTCTGGAATGTTGAATGGCATTGTCTCAACCTTACTATCAAATAATCATTGTGGGATTCACACATAAGTTATTTTCCTACAGTCAATCCTAGAATGGTTTTGGGTATTTTAAAAACGAATACAGCCACATCTGTACATGGGTGGTTCTTTGTAAACAAGATGCTGTGTAAATATTGCTCACAAGGATTCAATTTACATTTCAGTCTTGTTTGTGTGTGTGTGCATGTGTGTGTGTGTGTGTGCATTCATGTGTTTGGCTCGTACCTCAAAGTCATGGCGTTTCTCGTAGACAGGGATGACGAGCTTGGCGATGTGTGTGATCAGTTCGTATCGCTCTGCTTTCCACCGCCCCTTCACACACAGCTCCAGGTGTTCCACGAGGACCTCCTGGAAAAGCCAGGACACGCATGTGCGGGCCAGTAACAACAGTCAACACAGTGTGAGAGAAATGACATATTTACCTGATTTATTTGATATTAATGGTTAACAATTGATATTTAACTAATAGTAAGACATTTCTGTCCTGCTAGAGTCTGTGTTTTTATGGTCTCCACTGTAGTTCCCTGCAGCTAATCTGAGTGTATGGTCATCAGAGATGTCTTGAGTCGCCAAATGATTTAAAGACTACATTACATAAACAAGAATGTGTTTTACTAGGGATCGCTTAGGAGTTTAGAACAATCCCTCATTGTCTCAAAATCATCCTTGCAACGGGAAACTAAGCCAGGGGGGGGATTAAGACAACAACCCGTGCAGATAACAGGATGAACCTAGAGTGGCTTATGACGCTTCCTGGTCTGCATGGGAGGGGTTGAACCAACCATGACTGAGCATTGTTAGTGTCAGCCAAAAATATACAGTTGAAGTCAGAAGTTTACATACACAAACTCAGTTTCACAATTCCTGACATTTAATCCTAGTAAAAATTCCCTGTTTTAGGTCAGTTAGGATCACCACTTTATTATAAGAATGTGAACTGTCAGAATTATAGTAGAGAGAATTATTTATTTATTTCATCACATTCCCAGTGGGTCAGAAGTTTACATACACTCAATTAGTATTTGGTAGCATTGCCTTTAAATGGTTTAACTTTGGTAAAACATTTTGGGGTAGCCTTCCACATGCTTCCCACAATAAGGGGTGAATTTTGGCCCATTCCTCCTGACAGAGCTGGTGTAACTGAGTCAGGTTTGTAGGCCTCCTTGCTCACACACGCTTTTTCAGTTCTGCCCACACATTTTCTATAGAATCGAGGTCAGGGCTTTGTGATGGCCTTTCCAATACCTTGACTTTGTTGTCCTTAAGCCATTTTGCCACAACTTTGGAAGTATGCTTGGGGTCATCGTCCATTTGGAAGACCCATTTGCGACTAAGCTTTTACTTCCAGACTGACAGTCTTGAGATGTTGCTTCAATATATCCACAATTTTCCATCCTCATGATGCCATCTATTTTGTGAAGTGCACCAATCCCTCCTGCAGCAAAGCACCCCCACAACATGATGCTGCCACCCCCGTGCTTCACGGTTGGGATGATGCTCTTCGGCTTGCAAGCCCTCCCCCTTTTTCCTCCAAACATAATGATGGTCTTTATGGCCAAACAGTTATATTTTTGTTTCATCAGACCAGAGGACATTTCTACAAAAAGAACAGTCTTTGTCCCCATGTGCAGTTGCAAACGGTAGTCTGGCTTTTTCATGGCGGTTTTGGAGCAATGGCTCCTTCTTTGCTGAGTGGCCTTTCAGGTTATGTCGATATAGGACTCGTTTTACTGGGGATATAGACACTTTTGTACCCGTTTCCTCCAGCAGCTTCACAAGGTCCTTTGCTGTTGTTCTGGGATTGATTTGCACTTTTCACACCAAAGTACGTTCATCTCTAGGAGACAGAACGTGTCTCCTTCCTGGGTGGTATGACAGCTGCCTGGTCCCATGGTGTTTATACTTGCGTACTATTGTTTGTACAGATGAATGTGGTATCTTCAGGCGTTTGGAAATTGCTCCCAAGGATGAACCAGACTTGGCTGATTTCTTTTGATTTTCCCATGATGTCAGGCAAAGAGGCCCTGAGTCTGAAGGTAGGCCTTGAAATACATCCACAGGTACACCTCCAATTGACTCAAATGATATCAAAAAGAAGCTTCTAAAGCCATGACATAATTTTCTGGCATTTTCCAAGCTGTTTAAAGGCACAGTCAACTTAGTGTAAGTAAACTTCTGACCCACTGGAATTGTTATAGATTATTTCACTTATAAATCACTGTGTCTGTAAACAATTGTTGGAAAAATTCCTTGTGTCATGCACAAAGTAGATGTCCTAACCGACATGCCAGAACTATAGTTTGTTAACAATAAATTTATGGAGTGGTTGAAAAACAAGTTTTAATGACTCCAACCTTAGTGTATGTAAACTTCCGACTTCAACTGTATAGTACTCTGCATTTGTGTAAAGGTTAGGTTACTCGGTCCAACACTCAAGGGTGTGGGGTTGATCAGCCTCCTTATTGCAATAATTAATCGATATTGAATAAAGATGATTGTTTGAAGAAAGGACAAAGTCGCTCTCTCTCTCTCTGCTATTATTCTAACACCTTGGCCATAGGACTTGGCAAGATGGCACCAGTTCAGGAAAAACAGGTCAAGCTGTTATCAATCACATCAAAGACTTATCAACATTGAGAGATGAATCCATGTGCAATATTAACCACCAGTGCCTTCTATTGGCAGTTAATTAACTGCGATATGATTTATAGAAGAAGAAAAATAGTGGTGTCTATTATTAAAAGCAAATTTGACATGATGAAATCATTGTCATTATATGATCACAATTGTACACAAGCCTGCATAAATGCACACACGCATGCATACACACACACACACACACACACACACCTCAGTGTAGTAGACATCCTGCATGTCTGTGTCATCCTTCATGGCGGCCTCCTCTTCAATGTTCAGAGTGACCCTCTTGAATGCAGCCAGGCCACTGGGGAACATCTCTGAAGGAACAACAACAATAACAGCTAAAGACAGAGGCAGTCTCTATGCTACTTCATTCTTTCACCACTATTGGGTGGAGGAGAGTAGACCAGCACTTCAGACAACATAAAACGAGGCCTAGCACATCTTGGATGATCTCAGTCTTTGTAAAGCTGTTGCTGTTCCAAGTGGCGCTCTTTGTTATCGTTAAACCAGTCAGTGGATGTTGTCAGTGTTGTAGTACTCGAGTCCGGTCTCGAGACCACATATTGCATGTCAGGGTCTTGTCTAGGTGTCGGATACATTTTTACTCGGTCTTGACTCGGTTTTGGACAATGAGGACTCGTAATTTCTTCCCGAGACCAGCGGAGTAAAAACCTCAGTTTAGTAAGGGGAGACTGGGGGATGTTGTAACATATTTGGAATTTCTGTATGTTATAAACCTGTTTGGGTTAGTTGTAATTTGTGGGTTGTGGACATGTTTTTTGGAACTCAGTCGAGGTATTAACTTAATGTTGAGAGTTAGACTATAATATATGCCATTTAGCAGATGCTTTTATCCAAAGAGACCTATAGTCATGCGTGCATACATTTTATGTAATGGTGGTCCTGGGAATCAAACAAGCGCCATGCTCTACCAACTGAGCCACAAAGGACCACCAATTTAACGTAGAATAGTAGGATACAGAAGGTGAAATTTCAAAATGTGGTTGTTTTTCTGTTATGTCAGTCACGGGCTGTGTTCCAATATGCATACCTGTATTCTATCTAGAGTGTATAGCAAGTACAGAAGTCACCTGTCATTTTCAAGTGTGATTCCAAACATAAGAATGCGAAATGGCAAGTATGTACTAAGTTTTCCGGAAGTTCTATAAGCGAACTTGGGAGGTCTGGAAAACAAAGCATGCATGGGAGCATACTTTTTTGTTCCCTTCGTGGGGAGGCTATCTTATAACACCTTGCGAAGTAGTGAACATTCCCAAAACTGGTGAATTAATGGCGGACTTTAGCCAAGCTAAATTAGCTCATCGGACACGATGACTAGCTAGCAGGCGATCTCGTCCTGGTTATCAGGATGTGAACTCTCAACTTTATTGGAATGAGAGGCAGGGGGAGGGGCTTGGTGTGTGTAAACCATAAAGGAAGAGGCAAAGCCAGGGATTTCGCTCTCACCAAAATATGTCCAAAATATGTCCAATGCGTTTCAATGGGCTTATTTTGCACCAAAGTTTGCCTCCTGCCTTTGGGACAATGATTCCCATTGTCAGGGTGGAGACGTGCATCTCATCATTATATACAGATCTCTGGTGTAAATGGGAAGGTGCACACAGCACAGAGGAGTGAAGGAGACGAGACCAGAAATATAACATGAGAACAAGCAGACTAAACGCTCATAAATACAAAAAATGACAGATTCTTGCAATACAGGCTTTTGGAATATTTCTCAAAAACATAAATTCAAATTAATACAATGAATTTGTTATATTGCCCAGCCCTAAATGTAACAACAACATGTTGAAAAAGTCCAGAGGTGTGAATACTTTCTGCAGGAACTGTATTTTCCTAATTTCCTCTTCCTGCAAGTGCTGGGCCATTCATTGTGATTTTAACTCCAACCCTCAGATGTCCACAGATTAACCCATCTTTCCCAGTATATTGATAATTCCCCTTGACTGATCGTGGTTTTTCAGATCCCTTAACAGTACAGTTTGCAGGTCCATCTAAATCCCGATATCATGACATATCAACCATTCCTGGACCTGACTCCAAAAGGGAGCACCGATGGACATGACCATAAAATATGCTCTATTGATTCCTATTCCTAGTGGCAGAGTCTGCAAAAGGCTGACTGTTCAATGCCCATATATTGAGCATTCTTTTTATAGCAAGTATTGAGGTGTCAATTGTTGTTTTACAGTATATATATATATATATATATATATATATGAGTTCATAGACCCAATGCCAACGTATTGGGACATCAAAGACCTGTTCCCAACTAACTTGAATTTTATACGGCATTGCCTTGTGTCGTTAAGTGAAACGGATTCATTTTTCGATGTATACTAATACTTTTAAGCCATTTATGATTTTGAATGGGTGGCAGACAGAATCATTATTTAATTTCTTCTAGAAGTAATAGTCTCTTCCAATTTTGTGGCAGAGCCGCGATGAGTTGGTTATCATTTTGTATTGAGCATTAGACCTCCATACACTGTTGTGAGTTGCTTGTGGGACATCATTTGACAATCCTTGTTTACAATATCCTTTATAAATACTATACCCTTCTTGTATATCTTTTTCCAAGAAGATGTATTTTCTCTATCAGTACATCGGAGTTTAGCCATATTATTTGCTGTAATATTAGATCTGCCTTTTTTGGAGGTTGAAATTGACATTGTACCAATGACTTCATTTAAAAAGGAAGGGCGGAAGGTAGTCTAGTGGTGTTGGGCCAGTAACCGAAAGGTTGCTGGATCAAATCCCTGAGCTGACAAGGTAAAAAATATGTCGTTCTGCCCCTGAACAAGGCAGTTAACCCACTATTCCCCGGTAGGTCATCATTGTAAATAAGAATTTGTCCTTAAGTGACTTTCCTAGTTAAAGGTTAAATATTATTATAAAAAAATAAAAAATACACTTAAACAAAGATAATTTTTTTCCGCTATCTCCAGACTAGGAACTTTGTCAGAGCTAACACACCTGCATTTCCCCATAGGCCTGCGAATACAGCTATAGAGAGCATCTTGGAGCTGAACAAGCTTCCTAGGGGCACAATTTCAGATGTATATGCAATCATTCATAACTTACAGAACCCTTCTTTGGTGCCTTTAAAAGACTCGATGGGAAAGGGATTTGGGGGAGGAACTTGTGGAAGACACCTGGGAAGCTGTGCTGCACAGGGTGCACTCGTCCTCTTTTAGCACTAGACACAGCCTCATTCAATTCAATGTGGTTCAAGAATATTCTCTGATTTTGATCCTACCTGTGTCAGATGTAAAATGGAACCAGCCACACTGTTGCATATGTTTTGGGGCTGTCATAAACTGTCAGGTTTCTGGGAATTAATATTTAAATGTTTCTCTGATATATATTACACTGTTATAGATCCGTCTCCCCTCACAGCCCTTTTTGGAGTACTGCCCATAGGTACCCCCCTATCAAGAATCCAGTCGGACACTGTTGCTTATGCAACACTTTTAGCTAGACGGCTAATACTACAGAACTGGAAGATGGCAGCTCCCCCATCTTATAAATATTGGGTGAGAGATGTGTTGTGCTCTCTGAAACTAGAACAAATTAAATTCACGGGGAAACCCCAAACTGTTTAATGAGGCTTGGGCTCCATTCCGGTCTTACTTCAAACAGTCCATTCTCTGATGGCACTCCCATTAAAACCAAAATAAGTCTGTATTTGACCCCCCTGTGACTTAAGGGTTGGATGAGCTTTTCTTTGTGTTTTGTCTGGGGGGGCATTAAGGTTGATGTGCTTATTGATTGTGACCTGTGGATGCCTTTTTCATCTTGCCCGGGCAAAGACTGAAGTGTGAGCTTGTTTCTCCCAGTTATTTTTATTTTTACATTGTTCACGCCTACATAAATGGATCATTATTCATGTTTTTCTTTTAAAGCATTGTAAGCTTTATTTTTGGTCCAGTGGATGGTCGGTCTGTGGCCATGACTGTCTGTGAGTGGTTGCATTTCTCCACCCCTATCCCTTGACTGTTTACAGCAACAATGGTGAGGTGTACTATAGATTGCCCTCTAACCTTTGTCGCCTTCTGCCTGGTGTGTTTGGTATCTTTAAGTCTGGGATCTTTAAAGCTATTTTTAAAAAATGTATTATTTGTATTTTTTCTAGTTGAGTATATTATTTATATTGCTTTGTGTGTAAAACTTAATAAACAGAGTAAAGAAAACACACAAAAAACAAAGATACATTTTTAATCCACCAAAAATGTGAGATTTTAATCTGCAAAAAAGCAGAGCTCCCTCTTAAACAAAGGATGGGCATCTCTTAGTACCTTGCTAGAAAAATTGTTTTGGATTTAGATACAATTTCGGTAAAATGGATGCGTTAAGGTTTAATGCCTTAATATTTCATAGTTTTAACCATTCAAACTCCTTTTCATTATATTAATATGCTCAATTAACTTTATCTGATTTTCAATTCCAAGTAAAGTGAAATATCATGTTCTCGCATGATTTGAAAAAAGATTATCCCGGGGCCGGTAGAGCTATGAATAAATATGTGAACTGCGAAATAGTGTATATTTATACCCCAGACCATTGGTTTCCAAATATGGTATGTATGAGCAGACGTAATCAAGGTAATCTTCCCATACAAAGATAGGCGTTTCCCTCTCCATGGTTCTCAAGATTCTATATATTTTTGCAAAGTTTCAATCAAAGTTAATAGTTGCTAGATCACTAAACTTTTCCGGGATATGTACACCAATGTTCTCCATCTGGCTATTCAATCGGTAGACCACATGGCAATTTAAAGTTGATCTTTCAGAGACCTAATCCATATAATATAGTACACTTATCATAGTTGGGTTTTAATCCGGAGAAACTGGAGAAATGTATGTGCCCCTTAATGTTATCATTAGATTTGACTTTTAAAGCTAACAGTTCAATGGCCATAATAAATAGAATCACATGGATGAATAAAGGACAACATTATGACAATGTCCCCAGCCAAAAATGCAAAGAAATGAGGGACAAGATGACTACTCGTGCATTTTTGTCCACCAGTTGTAGGTCTTCTATCCCTAAACTCTGGTCTTCTTCTTCTCTCTCTGCATCAACAACAAAAATAAATACTTCTTCTAACAATAATGTAAAATGATAATGCGGGGTGACAATAATGTAAAGTTAAAAATAATGTAACAATACTTCAAAGTACTGTAAGTGACGGTGAATGAATAAATGGGGAAAGACGGTCTTACTTTTCCTGTGGAGATATTCTGCCACCAGTGTAGCAATGTGGACGTAACACATAGCAGCCTGTGGAAAGACAACGCAGTATTGGTCAATGCTGGGAGGGTTAGCAAACACTCAACCGCCACAGTCAAAATCCATACAGTATGTGCATTGTGCATGTGTGCATGCCACACACACACACACACAAACACACGCACACGTTTTGTTTTTCTATCTTCGTGGGGACTTAAGTGATTCGCTGGAAAAGGAAACAGGTTTTGAGGAAAGAAATCAGGGTGCCTTGTGAGGATCAGGCGACGAGTGGCTAATCTGCCATTGCCTTCCACCCTGCTAGCTAATGTTCAAACGCTGGAAAAAGAAATGGGACAAACTGAAAGCATGTATATCCTACCAACAGGACATTAAAAACTGTAATATCTTATGTTTCAGAGTCGTGGCTGAAAGACGACATTATGAACATACAACTGGCGGGTTATAGACTCTATCGGCAGAACAGAACAGCAGCCTCTGGTAAGACACGGGGCAGGGTCCTATGCATATTTGTAAACAACAGCTGGTGCATAATATCTTAGGAAGTCCCAAGGTTTTGCTCTGAGGTAGAGTATCTTATGATAAGCCTAATTTCTATCAGTATGTTAAACGTGCAACCAGAGGAAAAACAATTCTAGACCACCTTTACTACACACACATAGAAGCTCTCCCTCGCCCTCCATTTGGCAAATCTGACCAATAACTCTATCCTCCTGATTCCTGCTTACAAGCAAAAATTTAAGTAGGAAGCACCAGTGACTCGGTCTATAAAAAAAGTGGTCAGATGAAGCAGATGCTAAACTACAGAACTGTTTTTCCAACACAGACTGGGATATGTTCTGGGATTCTTCCGATGGCATTGAGGAGTACACCACATCAGTCACTGGCTTTATCAATAAGTGCATTGAGGACGTCATCCCCACAGTGACAGTACGTACATACCCAAACCAGAAGCCATGATTCCAGGTAACATTCGCTCTAACCTAAAGGGTAGAGCTGCCGCTTTCAAGGAGCGGGACTCTTACCCAAAAGCTTATAAGAAATCCTGCAAAGTCCTCCGACAAACCATCAAAAAGGCAAAGCGTCAATACAGGACTAAGATCGAATTGTACACCGGCTCCGAGGCTCGTCGGATGTGGCAGGGCTTGCAAACTATTACAGACTACAAAAGGGAAGCACAGCTGAGAGCAGCCCAGTGACACGAGCCTACCAGACGAGCTAAATAACTTCTACACTTGCTTCGAGGCAAGTAACACTGAAACATGCATGGGAGCATCAGCTGTTCCAGACGACTGTGTGATCACGCTTTCCGCAGCCGATGTGAGTAAGACCTTTAAACAGGTCAACAGTCACAAGGCCACAGGGCCAGATGGATTACCAGGACGTGTACCCCGAGCATGCGCTGACCAACTGACAAGTGTCTTCACTGACATTTTCAACTCTCCCTGTCCGAGTCTGTAATACCAACATGTTTCAAGCAGACCACCATAGTCCCTGTGCCCAAGAACACTAAGGTAACCTGCCAAAATGACTACCGACCCGTAGAACTCACGTCTGTAGCCATGAAATGCGATGAGACATAGGGAGGTGTTCAGAGACCTGACCGTGTGGTGCAAGGACAACAACCTCTCCCTCAATGTGATCAAGACAACGATGATTATGAACTACAGCAAAAGGAGGACTGAGCACGCCCCCATTCTCATCGATGGGGCTGTAGTGGAGCAGATTGAGAGCTTCAAGTTCCTTGGCGTCCACATCACTAATAAACCAACATGGTCCAAGCACACCAAGACAGTCGTGAAGGGGGCACGACAAAACCTATTCCCTCTCAGGAGACTGAAAATATTTGGCATGGGTCCTCAAATCCTCAAAAGGTTTTATAGCTGCACCAATGAGAGCATCCTGACGGGTTGCATCACTGCCTGGTACGGCAACTGCTCGGCCTCCGACCGCAAGGCACTACAGAGGGTAGTGCGTATGGCCCAGTACATCACCGGGGCCAAGCTTCCTGCCATCCAGGACCTCTATACCAGGCGGTGTCAGAGGAAGGCCCTAAACATTGTCAGACTCCAGCCACCCTAGTCATAGATGGTTCTCTCTGCTACCGCACGGCAAGCGGTACCGGAGTGCCAAGTCTAGGTCCAAGAGGCTTCTAAACAGCTTCTACCCCCAAGCCATAAGACTCCTGAACAGCTAATCAAATGGCTACCCAGACTATGTGCATTGCCCCCCCCCCCCTTCTATGCTGCTGCTACTCTGTTATTATCTATGCATAGTCACTTTAAAAACTACCTACATGTACATATTATACAGTGCCTTGCGAAAGTATTCGGCCCCCTTGAATTTTGCGACCTTTTGCCACATTTCAGGCTTCAAACATAAAGATATTGTAACGGCGTTCTTCGTTTGTCGAAAGAGAGTCGGACCGAAATGCAGCGTGGTGGTTACTCATGTCTTTAATGAAGAAAATCGTGACGATACATGAAATAACTAATAAATACAAAAACAACAAACGGAACGTGAAACTTATTACAGCCTATCTGGTGAACACTACACAGAGACAGGAACAATCACCCACGAAAGACAAAGCGAACTCAGGCTACCTAAATACGGTTCCCAATCAGAGGCAACGAGAAGCACCTGACTGCTGATTGAGAACCGCCTCAGGCAGCCAAGCCTATACAACACCCCTAATCAGCCGCGATCCCAAATACTACAAACCCCAATACGAAACACAACACACAAACCCATGTCACACCCTGGCCTGAACAAATAATTCAAGAAAACACAAAATACTAAGACCAAGGCGTGACAGAACCCCCCCCCCCCCCCCCCCCCCCCCAAGGTGCGGACTCCCGGACGCACCTCAAAACCATAGGGAGGGTCCGGGTGGGCGTCTGTCCATGGTGGCGGCTCCGGCTCGGGACGTGGACCCCACTCCATAAATGTCATAGTTCCTCCTCTTCGCGTCCTGGGATAATCCACCCTCGCCGCCGACCATGGCCTAATAGTCCTCACCCAGAACCCCACAGAACTGAGGAGCAGCTCGTGACTGAGGGGCATCTCGGGACTGAGGGGCAGCTCGGGACTGAGGGGCAGCTCGGGACTGAGGGGCAGCTCGGGACTGAGGGGCAGCTCGGGACTGCGGGGCAGCACGGGACTGAGGGTCAGCTCGGGACTGAGGGGCAACGCGGGACTGAGGGGCAGCTTGGGACTGGGGCAGCTCGGGACTGAGGGGCAGCTCGGGACTGAGGGGCAGCTCGGGACTGAGGGGAAGCCCAGTACTGAGAGGAAGCCCAGTACTGAGAGGAAGCCCAGTACTGAGAGGAAGCCCAGTACTGAGAGGAAGCCCAGTACTGAGATGAAGCTCAGGTAGGTAGTAGGCTCCGGTAGATCCTGGCTGGCTGGTGGATCTGGAAGATTCAGGTTGACTAGCAGATCTGGAAGATTCTGGTTGACTAGCAGATCTGGAAGATTCTGGTTGACTAGCAGATCTGGAAGATTCTGGTTGACTAGCAGATCTGGAAGATTCTGGTTGACTAGCAGATCTGGAAGATTCTGGTTGACTAGCAGATCTGGAAGATTCTGGTTGACAGGCTGATCTGGAAGAATCTGGTTGACTGGCAGATCTAGAAGATCATGGCTGACTGGTGGATCTAGCTGCTCTATGCAGACTGACAGCTCTGACTGCTCCATGCAGGTTGACAGCTCCTTGCAGACTGGCAGCTCTGGCTGCTTCATGCAGGCTGACAGCACCCTGCAGACTGGCAGCTCCTTGCAGACTGACAGCTCCTTGCAGACTGACAGCTCCCTGCAGACTGACAGCTCCCTGCAGACTGACAGCTCCCTGCAGACTGACAGCTCTGACTGCTCCATGCAGGCTGACAGCTCCTTGCAGACTGGCAGCTCCTTGCAGACTGGCAGCTCCTTGCAGACTGGCAGCTCCTTGCAGACTGGCAGCTCCGACTGCTTCATGCAGACTGACAGCTCTGACTGCTCCATGCAGACTGGCAGCTCCTTGCAGACTGACAGCTCCTTGCAGACTGGCGGCTCCTTGCAGACTGACAGCACCCTGCAGACTGACAGCTCCTTGCAGACTGACAGCTCTGACTGCTCCATGCAGGCTGACAGCTCCTTGCAGACTGGCAGCTCCCTGCAGACTGGCAGCTCCTTGCAGACTGACAGCTCTGACTGCTCCATGCAGGCTGACAGCTCCTTGCAGACTGGCAGCTCTTTGCAGACTGGCAGCTCCTTGCAGACTGCCATCTCTGGCTGCTTCATGCAGACTGACAGCTCTGACTGCTCCATGCAGGCTGACAGCACCTTGCAGACTGGCCGCTCCTTGCAGACTGACAGCTCCCTGCAGACTGACAGCTCTTTGCAGACTGACAGCTCTGGCTGCTTCATGCAGACTGACAGCTCCCTGCAGACTGGCAGCTTAGGCTGCTTCATGCAGACTGACAGCTCTGACTGCTCCATGCAGGCTGACAGCACCCTGCAGACTGGCAGCTCAGGCTGCTTCAAACAGGCAGGAGGCTCCGGCAGCGCTGTAGAGAAGGAAGGCTCTGATAGCGCTGAACAGGCGGGAGACTCCGACAGCGCAGGAGAGGAGGAAAACGCTGGCTGCGCTGAACAGGCGGGAGACTCCGACAGCGCAGGAGGGAAGGAAGCCAAACCTTGACCCAGAAAATATAAAAAACTATCGGCCTATATCGAATCTTCCATTCCTCTCAAAAATTTTAGAGAAGGCTGTTGCGCAGCAACTCACTGCCTTCCTGAAGACAAACAATGTATACGAAATGCTTCAGTCTGGTTTTAGACCCCATCATAGCACTGAGACGGCACTTGTGAAGGTGGTAAATGACATTTTAATGGCATCGGACCGAGGCTCTGCATCTGTCCTCGTGCTCCTAGACCTTAGTGCTGCTTTTGATACCATCGATCACCACATTCTTTTGGAGAGATTGGAAACCCAAATTGGTCTACACGGACATGTTCTGGCCTGGTTTAGATCTTATCTGTCGGAAAGATATCAGTTTGTCTCTGTGAATGGTTTGTCCTCTGACAAATCAACTGTAAATTTCGGTGTTCCTCAAGGTTCCGTTTTAGGACCACTATTGTTTTCACTATATATTTTACCTCTTGGGGATGTTATTCGAAAACATAATGTAAACTTTCACTGCTATGCGGATGACACACAGCTGTACATTTCAATGAAACATGGTGAAGCCCCAAAATTGCCCTCGCTAGAAGCATGTGTTTCAGACATAAGGAAGTGGATGGCTGCAAACTTTCTACTATTAAACTCGGACAAAACAGAGATGCTTGTTCTAGGTCCCAAGAAACAAAGAGATCTTCTGTTGAATCTGACAATTAATCTTAATGGTTGTACAGTCGTCTCAAATAAAACTGTGAAGGACCTCGGCGTTACTCTGGACCCTGATCTCTCTTTTGAAGAACATATCAAGACCATTTCGAGGACAGCTTTTTTCCATCTACGTAACATTGCAAAAATCTGAAACTTTCTGTCCAAAAATGATGCAGAAAAATTAATCCATGCTTTTGTCACTTCTAGGTTAGACTACTGCAATGCTCTATTTTCCGGCTACCCGGATAAAGCACTAAATAAACTTCAGTTAGTGCTAAATACGGCTGCTAGAATCCTGACTAGAACCAAAAAATTTGATCATATTACTCCAGTGCTAGCCTCTCTACACTGGCTTCCTGTCAAAGCAAGGGCTGATTTCAAGGTTTTACTGCTAACCTACAAAGCATTACATGGGCTTGCTCCTACCTATCTCTCTGATTTGGTCCTGCCGTACATACCTATACGTACGCTACGGTCACAAGACGCAGGCCTCCTAATTGTCCCTAGAATTTCTAAGCAAACAGCTGGAGGCAGGGCTTTCTCCTATAGAGCTCCATTTTTATGGAACGGTCTGCCTACCCATGTCAGAGACGCAAACTCGGTCTCAACCTTTAAGTCTTTACTGAAGACTCATCTCTTCAGTGGGTCATATGATTGAGTGTAGTCTGGCCCAGGAGTGGGAAGGTGAACGGAAAGGCTCTGGAGCAACGAACCGCCCTTGCTGTCTCTGCCTGGCCGGTTCCCCTCTTTCCACTGGGATTCTCTGCCTCTAACCCTATTACAGGGGCTGAGTCACTGGCTTGCTGGGGCTCTCTCATGCTGTCCCTGGAGGGGGTGCGTCACCTGAGTGGGTTGATTCACTGTTGTGGTCATCCTGTCTGGGTTGGCGCCCCCCCCCCCCCCCTTGGGTTGTGCCGTGGCGGAGATCTTTGTGGGCTATACTCAGCCTTGTCTCAGGATGGTAAGTTGGTGGTTGAAGATATCCCTCTAGTGGTGTGGGGGCTGTGCTTTGGCAAAGTGGGTGGGGTTATATCCTTCCTGTTTGGCCCTGTCCGGGGGTGTCCTCGGATGGGGCCACAGTGTCTCCTGACCCCTCCTGTCTCAGCCTCCAGTATTTATGCTGCAGTAGTTTATGTGTCGGGGGGCTGGGGTCAGTTTGTTATATCTGGAGTACTTCTCCTGTCCTATTCGGTGTCCTGTGTGAATCTAAGTGTGCGTTCTCTAATTCTCTCCTTCTCTCTTTCTTTCTTTCTTTCTCTCTCTCGGAGGACCTGAGCCCTAGGACCATGCCCCAGGACTACCTGACATGATGACTCCTTGCTGTCCCCAGTCCACCTGGCCATGCTGCTGTTCCAGTTTCAACTGACCTGAGCCCTAGGACCATGCCCCAGGACTACCTGACATGATGACTCCTTGCTGTCCCCAGTCTACCTGGCCATGCTGCTGCTCCAGTTTCAACTTCCACCTGACTGTGCTGCTGCTCTAGTTTCAACTGTTCTGCCTTATTATTATTCGACCATGCTGGTCATTTATGAACATTGAACATCTTGACCATGTTCTGTTATAATCTCCACCCGGCACAGCCAGAAGAGGACTGGCCACCCCACATAGCCTGGTTCCTCTCTAGGTTTCTTCCTAGGTATTGGCCTTTCTAGGGAGTTTTTCCTAGCCACCGTGCTTCTCCACCTGCATTGCTTGCTGTTTGGGGTTTTAGGCTGGGTTTCTGTACAGCACTTTGAGATATCAGCTGATGTACGAAGGGCTATATAAATAAATTTGATTTGATTTGATTTGATTTGAAGGAAGGCTCTGGCTGTGCTGAACAGGCGGGAGACTCCAACAGAGCAGGAGAGGCGAGGCGCACTGTAGGCCTGATGCGTGGTGCGGGCACTGGTGATACTGGAGCGAGGACATGCACAGGAAGCCTGGTGCGGGGAG